>NC_084560.2:16600420-16650420 GCF_033978685.3 Nerophis lumbriciformis | reverse complement strand
ACAGAAATTAAGCCGATATTAACAGTAAATGAACAAGTGGATTAGTAATTAAGTTTTACAGTTTGTCCATCATAAAGTGGGCAAAATAATAGGTAGATAAATGACACAATATGTTACTGCATACATCAGCAGACTAATTAGGAGCCTTTGTTTGTTTACTTGCTACTAAAAGACAAGTTGTCTAGTATGTTCACTATTTTATTTAAGGACTAAATTGCAATAATAAACATATGTTTAATGTACCCTAAGATTTTTTGTTCAACTAAAGCTAATAATGCAATTTGTATTTATTTATTTTTTTACTCTGGGTACTTTTGTACTCTTACAAACCCCGTTTCCACATGAGTTGGGAAATTGTGTTAGATGTAAATATAAACGGAATACAATGATTTGCAAATCCTTTTCAACCCATATTCAATTGAATGCACTACAAAGACAAGATATTTGATGTTCAAACTCATAAACTTTATTTTTTTTTTGTAAATAATAATTAACTTAGAATTTCATGGCTGCAACACGTGCCAAAGTAGTTGGGAAAGGGCATGTTCACCACTGTGTTACATGGCCTTTCCTTTTAACAACACTCAGTAAACGTTTGGGAACTGAGGAGACACATTTTTTAAGCTTCTCAGGTGGAATTCTTTCCCATTCTTGCTTGATGTACAGCCTACGTTGTTCAACAGTCCGGGGGTCTCCGTTGTGGTATTTTAGGCTTCATAATGCGCCACACATTTTCAATGGGAGACAGGTCTGGACTACAGGCAGGCCAGTCTAGTACCCGCACTCTTTTACTATGAAGCCACGTTGATGTAACACGTGGCTTGGCATTGTCTTGCTGAAATAAGCAGGGGCGTCCATGGTTAACGTTGCTTGGATGGCAACATATGTTGCTTCAAGACCTGTATGTACCTTTCAGCATTAATGGCGCCTTCACAGATGTGTAAGTTACCCATGTCTTGGGCACTAATACACCCCCATACCATCACAGATGCTGGCTTTTCAACTTTGCGCCCATAACAATCCGGATGGTTCTTTTCCTCTTTGATCCGGAGGACACAACGTCCACAGTTTCCAAAAACAATTTGAAATGTGGACTCGTCAGACCACAGAACACGTTTCCACTTTGTATCAGTCCATCTTAGATGAGCTCAGGCCCAGCGAAGCTGACGGCGTTTCTGGGTGTTGTTGATAAACAGTTTTCGCCTTGCATAGGAGAGTTTTAACTTGCAATTACAGATGTAGCGACCAACTGTAGTTACTGACAGTGGGTTTCTGAAGTGTTCCTGAGGCCATGTGGTGATATCCTTTACACACTGAGGTCACTTGTTGATGCAGTAAAGCCTGAGGGATCGAAGGTCACAGGCTTAGCTGCTTACGTGCAGTGATTTCTACAGATTCTCTGAACCCTTTGATGATATTACGGACCGTAGATGGTGAAATCCCTAAATTCCTTGCAATAGCTGGTTGACAAAGGTTTTTCTTAAACTGTTCAACAATTTGCTCACACATTTGTTGACAAAGTGGTGACACTCGCCCCATCCTTGTTTGTGAATGACTGAGCATTTCATGGAATCTACTTTTATACCCAATTATGGCACCCACCTGTTCCCAATTTGCCTGTTCACCTGTGGGATGTTCCAAATAAGTCTTTGATGAGCATTCCTCAACTTTATCAGTATTTATTGCCACCTTTCCCAACTTCTTTGTCACGTGTTGCTGGCATCAAATTCTAAAGTTAATGATTATTTGCAAAAAAAAAAAAGTTTATCAGTTTGAACATCAAATATGTTGTCTTTGTAGCATATTCAACTGAATATGGGTTGAAAAGGATTTGCAAATCATTGTATTCTGTTTATATTTACATCTAACCCAATTTCCCAACTCATATGGAAACGGGGTTTGTACTTTGGGGTTTTTTTTCTTTTGAGGGGATGAAGAGGGTTTGGAATGTTTTGTTAATGTGAATGTGAAAATCAATAAAAACAACAACCTGACATTGAATAAATGTTGTCAAAAGCCAAAAAAATAAATAAAGCCAATAATGCCATTTTTTGTGGTGCCCTTTATTTAGAAAGGTATCAAAATGCATTTTGGTACCGATACCGGTACCAAAATGTTGGTATCGGTACACCCCTCGTCACTCGTGTGACATTTCCGTTGCTGCTAACTGGTTTTGTCACATTTCAGGGTGACCCAACACGAGAAATTCAACCTGATGAACGCAGAGAACCTGGCCATCGTGTTCGGGCCCACTCTCATGCGCACCCCCAACCTCGACGCCATGAGCGCCCTCAACGACATCCGCTACCAGAGACAGGTGGTGGAGGTGCTCATCAAACATGTGGACGCGCTCTTCTGAGGTTTTGGTCTCCACTCCCGCTTTTTGGTCTCACACACCTTTAAACAAGGGGGACTCTTCTAATGGTGCACCAGGTGCAGACCACCAACCTTCTCCACTCTATGCCTCCCCATTTTTGTCGGGGGAATTCCTGTGCAGGGCTGACGGACAAGCATGCATCAGTGCTCTGTATCTCAGCATGTGGAAAGATTGTTTGTTGCTGTGATTTTGCCTTTTTGTCTGTGCAGTGCTAGATCTAGTCCACCTTCCCAGCTGCCTAGTAGGCAGTAAACTTTGCCTAAAAAATAAGCCGCTGCTTTTTTTTTGTTAGGCAGGGTACTTTTTACAATGTCATGTTTTTTTTTTTATATTACCTAGTTTGTTGATGGAACCTTCCAGACTTTCCTGGTGCATTTTGTTGTACTCTTCGATAGTATTATTTGTAAATGGATTTTGTACCGTCATTATTTGTACACGACTTGTGCATGATCAGTTTAATTTATTAAACCTGATAAAACACTGGAGTGTTGCCAATGTGCCTGATTGGAAATGCAGTGCTTGGATTTTCAATTATTTTTGCTCAAGGGCTCCCCCTAGAGTTATAAATTGTAGCTACAAGGGTCTCAAAATGGTCCATAAGTATTACAGACCACAAAGTAGGTGATCCTTTGTTGTCATAGCAACAGCAAAGACTATTCTACATGGTGCAAGGAGTTAGTTATTAATATTGCTTTAATGTTATTATTATGGTGAATGATGTCATATATGCAAAACACCAAATATGTGTTGCATCTACAGATTGGGGCCGGTATAGCTCGGTTGGTAGAGTGGACGTGCCAGCAACTTGAGGGTTCCAGGTTCGATCCCCGCTTCCGCCATCCTAGTCGCTGCCGTTGTGTCCTTGGGCAAGACACTTTACCCACCCGCTCCCAGTGCCACCCACACTGGTTTAAATGTAACAGATATTGGGTTTCCCTATGTACAAGCACGTTGAGTCACTAGAGAAAAGCGCTGTATAAATAAAAATCACACTTCACGTCATATGAAGGTTTTTCATTGGAGAGTGACAATATTTTTAATGACCTTGCTCAGCCGTGCCATCGATTGCAGCAAAATCAACATCTATAATTTTGTGGAAAATAATTAAAAAATGATTTCAAACTGATGTTTTTAATCGTTCTAATGCTAGATCGGCCAGAATTCCCAACCCAAAAGGCACTTCTGCTGAAATAAGCAGGGGCGTCCATGAAATTATTATATCATTAGTGACGGAGCAGGAAGCGGTTAGGAGAAAATACCATTTCATATGAAGCTGTCAAGACTTGGTCCTGGGTGTTAGCTTTTCCGGGATGCAACGGAAAGTTGGCTCGGGCGAGACGGGAATTAAGGTACATGATTTATTTAATATATAAAAAAAAGTACAAACAAAAAGCGCGCACAGTGGCGGAGAATAAACTATGAAACCAAAAGACTATAGCAAAAAAAATACAAATGAAAAGCACGCACAGTGGCGGAAACTATGAACAATTAAACAAAACATTAACTGTGGCTTGATAAACAAAAACTTACTTGGCATGGAACCGGCATGAAAAAAGAGCAGCAAGGATCATAAGGGTGTGGAGAGTGTGCAGAAGCATATATGGGGATGTCGTCAGGACCAAAAACTGAAAAGAATGAACTTAAATACTATGGACATGATTAGTGAAAGCAGGTGCGTGACTCAAAACGTGAAACAGGTGCGTGACGTGACAGGTGAAAACTAATGGTTGCAGTGGTGACAAAACAAAAGTGCACAAAAAGTCCAAAACCCAAAACGAACATGATCACACAAAAACATGATCACACAGACATGACAGAGCCCCTCCCTTAAGGACAGATACCAGATGTCCAAACAGAAAAAAAAAATTAACAATAGTCATGGGAGGGCGGGAGGGGGACATGGCGGTGGGTCGCCAGCCCAAGTGGCCCCGAAACCACCGAGGCAAAGTCAAGTGGCGGCGGCGGCGAGTGGAACGTCGCTGCAGCAGGCGAGGCGGGCGCCCAGGGATTGGCCACATTCGTGGCCGACTGGGAGGTGGGCGCACTTGGCGTGGCGGGCGACCAGGTAGCGGCCATATCCGTAGCCGACGAGGAGGCAGGCGCGTCGTCAACTTGGCAGGCGTGGCAGCTCGGCGTGGCAAGTCAGGCGGCGAAGCTCGGCGTGACGCGTCCGGCGGCGAAGCTCGGCGTGGGTCTTGGTCTTGGTCTAGGCGTGGGTCTTGGTCTTGGTCTAGGTCTTGGCATGACGGGTCTTGGTCTTGGCATGACGGGTCTTGGTCTTGGCATGGCGGGTCTTGGTCTTGGCATGGCGGGTCTTGGTCTTGGCATGGCGGGTCTTGGTCTTGGTCTTGGCATGGCGGGTCTTGGTCTTGGTCATGGCATGGCGGCACTTGGCGTCGTTGAGCTGCGACTGGCGGCACTTGACGTCGTTGAGCTGCGACTGGCGGCACTTGACGTCGTTGAGCTGCGACTGGCGGCACTTGGCGTCGTTGAGCTGCGACTGGCGGCACTTGGCGTCGTTGAGCTGCGACTGGCGGCACTTGGCGTCGTGGAGCTGGTACCGGAGCTTGGCGTCGTGGAGCTGGTACCGGAGCTTGGCGTGGTGGGTCTTGGTCTTGGTCTTGGCGTGGAGGGTCTTGGTCTTGGCGTGGAGGGTCTTGGTCTTGGACTTGGCGTGGAGGGTCTTGGTCTTGGACTTGGCGTGGAGGGTCTTGGACTTGGCGTAGAGGGTCTTGGACTTGGCGTGGAGGGTCTTGGTCTTGGACTTGGCGTGGAGGGTCTTGGTCTTGGTTTGGCAGTGCTTGGTCTTGGCTTGGCAGTGCTTGGCGGCGTGGAGCTGGTACCCGAGCTTGGCATGATGCGGCTAGGCATGGTGCGGGTACTGGAGTCTGCCGTGGAACTTGGCGTGGTGGAGCTCGTGCGGCAACAGGTGCTAGCCGTGGTGCTAGCCGTGGAGCTGCGACAGGTGCTAGCCGTGGAGCTAGCCTTGGAGCAGGTGGAGGTGGCCTAGCTGGGGGTTGCGGCTTGGCAGGTCGGAAGACTGGTGAGGGCGGTCGTGCTGGAGGCTGTGGCTTGACGGGTCGGAAGACTGGTGGTGGCGGCCGTGCTGGAGGCTGTGGCTTGACATGGTGATGCAGAGCCACCCCACCTACACAGCTCCCGACCCCAGCACCCCCCTCAAGGGGCGGATACCAGACGTGCTCTCTGCGGTCTGGAACTCTCTCTAGGGGTGGGCGGGGGGAGGCAGAAATGTCCCCTTTAAATTGTCCAAAATGTCTATTTTCTACCTGTGATATTTTGGGTGAAAAACATTTTTTTTGTGACTTGGGCGTGACTTGAGTCCTGGGGGGCGGGGAATCAAAAGAAAAAGAATTCAGAAAAAAAAAATCCTGGTTTTTGACGTCATTAGGGCGGAGCCGGGCTGGCTGCTGCTTGCTTCCGCCCGGAGGGGGAGGGGCATGTGGGAGCGGCGTGTCCTGCAGGCTCGCGGAAGTTCTACCTGACGTCCTTCGTCGGGAGCGGCGCTTCCGGCACTGCGCTGCGTCCCCCGCATTCCTGGGACCAAATGGAGTCTCTGTACTCCACGGAGGAGTAGCACAGAGTTTCCTCCTCCATCGCGCACAGGACCGCCCAAGAAGCCTCGTCCAAAATGTCCAACTCGCGTGCGGAAAAGCGAGTCTGCTGACGACCTACTGTCATGACTAGGACTTTGGCTTGGTTTGTTCTCCCGAGGTGCAAGTGAATTGGACTGGTCATGGCGTGAAGGTAAATACATTTTTAATAATAACACTCAAAAGAACAAAAGGCGCGCTCAAGGCGGATGTACAAACTTGACTAATGAAAACAAAAGACTTGCACGGGGGCAAAAAAACTATGAACAACAAAAAACACTAACTGTGGCTTGATAAACAAAAACTTACTTGGCATGGAACCGGCATGAAAAAAGAGCAGCAAGGATCATAAGGGTGTGGAGAGTGTGCAGAAGCATATATGGGGATGTCGTCAGGACCAAAAACTGAAAAGAATGAACTTAAATACTATGGACATGATTAGTGAAAGCAGGTGCGTGACTCAAAACGTGAAACAGGTGCGTGACGTAACAGGTGAAAACTAATGGTTGCTATGGTGACAAACCAAAAGTGCACAAAAAGTCCAAAACCCAAAACGAACATGACCAAAACAAAAACATGATCACACAGACATGACAGAAGCGCTCTGTCTTTTATAAATTGGTATTTTACAGCCGTTTTATCTAATTCTAAGAACAAGTGTTATTTTCTAGCGTTAAAAAGGTAGTTTGAATGGATATTTGAAATTATGTTTATTAAATATGCAATCAAAAAATACTTTATTGTCATTGCAACAAGTACAACAAAACTATGTTTTCAGCACAAACCTGTTCAAGATGAGACAAACAGTGTACAGGGTTACAGAACAGGAACGCTGATGGGTCGCCACAAGGCGCCCCGTAAAAGATGAGAAAAAGGTAAAACGCTGGGGAAGAAGATGAGTAAAAAAATACAATCTAGACTGGGCTCGTACCGCGGGCTAGTCTGAAGTAGGGGGAAAAACCTCCATGCCATGCACACATAAACATGTTACATTTCAAGATTCAAGATGATTTATTGTCAATTCTTAACATGTACAAGACACATAAGAACTGAAAAGTATATTTTCGGCACAGTCCCACTAAGAGCAGGCATACGTTAAAGGGAGACAAGACAAGACCGCCGACGGTACAGCCATTTTTACGGCGCTCCTTAAAAAAAGGTGATATTGGAAAAGGGGGGGAGAGTAAAAAAATATCAGTCAAAGGCTGGATCCGCAAGAGGGGGTCCAGACTGAGTCCAAGGGAAAAAACCTCATTTGCAATGCAAACATAAACACGTTACATTTAGTCACAACCAACTCGCAACAGGGGGAGGGGGAGTTGGAGCAAACAAGCGGTGGTGAAGGCGGTATTTGGGGAAGGGGCGGGTGCGTGCGACTGCTCTCACCAGAGGCAAGACAGAAACAACTCGCAACAGAGGGGGGGGTAGTTGGGGCCCTGGAGGTCGACTGCTGCTATGAAGCGCTGCCAGCCGTCCATCACCCCGAAGGGGAATCAAGCGGTGGTGAAGGCGTGAGGGGAGGGGGGGGTGTATATGCTCTTGTCTTGGGTGTGTTGATGTAATGTCCATAGGCCTGGGGCCGTTCTGCATGCAAGCAGAAGTTCGACTCCAGGTGTCGTTGAGGAGGGAGGGAGGTCAAAAGCGTCCATCATTGATGTGTCCTCGGGGTGTTTTCAGAACAGCCTGCTCCTGTTGTTGCAGCGTCAAGGCCATTCGAGGGAGTCAAATCGTAGGTTAGGATTTTTGTTTTGCGCGAGCAGACATTACAATCGCTTGTCTGTTCTATTCGACCATGCTGGCCCTCATATCCAATTTTTCCCTTTCAACCAGCTTTTTACAGTTAATTGTGTGACAATCTGTCACTTCTTTTTTGTTTGTGCTTCCTTGTTTTGTGTTTTACCTCCTATCGGTGCTCTTATTTTGGTTCTATTTCCTGCATGTCCCACTGCGCGATGTTTTTCCTCTCACCTGCTGTTGATTGGCAGCCGGTCCACACCCGGCTTCCATTTATGCCAGCCCCGCGCGCTCCTCAGTGCTCGAGGATTGACTTTATGTTGGGAACTGTTACATGCGAGACTGCTTTCTCTCTGTTTGTGAATTAAAATCATCTTACCTGGTCCTCGTCCTCCTGGTTCCTGCATCTAGGGGTCACAAATACTGCAGCCATGCGAGTTCCTGGCAAATTGTGTTGTGCATTTGTACACTTTATTACAGAGCTGGGCAAATATTTTGACTCGGGGGCCACATTGAGAGAAAAATGTAGCTGTAAAAATCTGCTGTACAGTATGTATGTTTGGGTTCCTTTTTTTCCAGGAACACTAATACCAAAAGTCACAATGTCCATCCATCCATCCATCCATTTTCTACCGCTTGTCCCGTCCCATGGAGTTCTAAAAAAAGTTATGACAGACCACCTCAAAAAATCGAAATGGAATTTTACAGTTTTTTACTGAATGGGACACCCGAAAATGTACATGAAAGTAAAGAAAGTGGGATGTACAATATTCCAACAAATGTCTCTTTTGGACAATTGTTTACAACAGAGCTGGGCAAATATTTTGCCTCGGGGGCCACATTGAGAGAAAAAAAATGTGTCTGGGGGGGCCAATGTGTATGTGTGTGTAAATGATAAATACAGTTTAGCTGTAAACATATGCTGTGTCCCTTTTTTCCCCAGGAACACTAATACCAAAATTCACAATGTCCCATAGAGTTCTAAAAAAAAAAAAAAAAATGGAATGCACTTTATCTAAATCTAAGAACAAATGTTATTTTCTAGCGTTAAAAATGTAGTTTATTATTTTGGAAATTGCATTTATTAAAATATGCAATCAAAAAATACATTTTACAGTTAATTGTATTGTGCATTTACCGTATTTTTCGGACTATAAGTCGCAGTTTTTTTCATAGTTTGGCCGGGGGTGCGACTTATACTCAGGAGCGACTTATGTGTGAAATTATTAACACATTACCGTCAAATATCAAATAATATTATTTAGCTCATTCACGTAAGAGACTAGACGTATAAGATTTCATAGGATTTAGCGATTAGGAGTGACAGATTGTTTGGTAAACGTATAGCATGTTCTATATGTTATAGTTATTTGAATGACTCTTACCATAATATGTTACGTTAAAGGCCTACTGAAATGCGATTTTCTTATTCAAACGGGGATAGCAGGTCTATTCTATGTGTCATACTTGATCATTTCGCGATATTGCCATATTTTTGCTGAAAGGATTTAGTAGAGAACATCGACGATAAAGTTCGCAACTTTTGGTCGCTGATAAAAAAAGCCTTGCCTGTACCGGAAGTAGCAGACGAGTAGCGTGACGTCACAGGTTGTGGAGCTCCTCACATCTGCACATTGTTTACAATCATGGCCACCAGCAGCGAGAGCGATTCGGACCGAGAAAGCGTTGATTACCCCATTAATTTGAGCGAGAATGAAAGATTCGTGGATGAGGAAAGTGAGAGTGAAGGACTAGAGGGCAGTGGGAGCGATTCAGATAGGGAAGATGCTGGGAGAGGCGTGTGGGACCTGATATTCAGCTGGGAATGACTAAAACAGTAAATAAACACAAGACATATAAGACACATACAGCTACATAACACAAGCCACAACACAACCAGGCTTATATTTAATATGCCACAAATTAATCCCGCATGACAAACACCTCCCCCCTCCCGTCCATATAACCCGCCAATACAACTCAAACACCTGCACAACACACTCAATCCCACAGCCCAAAGTACCGTTCACCTCCCCAAAGTTCATACAGCACATATATTTCCCCAAAGTCCCCAAAGTTACGTACGTGACATGCACATAGCGGCACGCACGTACGGGCAAGCGATCAAATGTTTGTAACCCGCAGCTGCATGCGTACTCACGGTACCGTGTCTGCGCATCCAACTCAAAGTCCTCCTGGTAAGAGTCTCTGTTGTCCCAGTTCTCCACAGGCCAATGGTAAAGCTTGACTGTCATCTTTCGAGAATGTAAACAATGAAACACCGGCTGTGTTTGTGTTGCTGCAGCCGCCCGCAATACACCGCTTCCCACCTACAGCTTTCTTCTTTGCTGTCTCCATTGTTCATTGAACAAATTGCAAAAGATTCACCAACACAGATGTCCAGAATACTGTGGAATTTTGCGATGAAAACAGACGACTTAATAGCTGGCCACCATGCTGTCCCAAAATGTCCTCTACAATCTGTGACGTCACATGCCGGCGTCATCATACCGAGACGTTTTCAGCAGGATATTTCGCGCGAAATTTAAAATTGTACTTTAGTATTGGCATGTGTTGCAATGTTAAGATTTCATCATTGATATATAAACTATCAGACTGCGTGGTCGGTAGTAGTGGGTTTCAGTAGGCCTTTAACATACCAGGCACGTTCTCAGTTGGTTATTAATGCGTCATATAACGTACACTTATTCAGCCTGTTGTTCACTATTCTTTATTTATTTTAAATTGCCTTTCAAATGTCTATTCTTGATGTTAGGTTTTATCAAATAAATTTCCCCAAAAAATGCGACTTATACTCCAGTGCGACTTATATATGTTTTTTTCCTTCTTTATTATGCATTTTCGGCCGGTGCGACTTACACTCCGGAGCGACTTATACTCCGAAAAATACGGTATACACTTTATTACAGAGCTGGGGGGCCACATTGAGAGAAGAAAATGTGTACGTGTGTATAAATTATATAAAAACCTGCTGTCCCATAGAGTTCTAAAAAAGTTATGACAGACCACCTCAAAAAAAACGGAATGGAATTTGACAGTTTTTTTTACTGAATTGGACACCCAAAATGTACATGGAAATAAAGTGGGATTTACAATATTATCTATGAACAATAAAACACTGAATATTAACAACATATGAACATATTTTACTTCTCAGACCAGCTCCTCCATAGTTGTGTATCTTTTACAATCAAGCAAAATGTAACAAACAGCAAAATATTAACGCAAAGGGTAATAAACACCTACAATATGATATATTACGTACAAATCTGCTTCTGCTTGCCCACTCTGCTTTGTCCCTGGTCTGAGCTGCTGTGACCTAGATTACCCTAATAACTCCTAGAACACTCAAAAGTGTAGATTTCAACCACTGAAATACGTTCTATAGTTCAAGACTTAGTCATTTAAAAACATCACTGCACATCATAATGGCAAATACACTTTTGATGTTAAAGGTCTAAAAAAATGATGTAGAACGTCCGGTGGGCCGGATTGACAATCTTAATGGGCCCTATTTTGCCCAGGTCGGCTTTATTACCTAGAGATGCAAATGGAGTCCACTGGGTGAACTGGCCTTCACGTATAAACAGCAACTCCAATCAAAACAAGTTGCAAGAAGCCATCAGGGTAGAAGTCAAGAAGAATGAAGCCTACATGACAACGAGATGTGGAAGATGCATGTGCGACCTTCAGGAGGATGCTTTTCGTCCTTCATCCTGCATAATTACATGCGGTGACAGGTTGTCCCTAAAAGCATGACATCATGCCTCAAGTCCTCAAATCAACACGTCACTCACAGTTAATTGGATGTGAAAGCAAAACCTAAGGTTACTGTGACAGTCTCTCACTGTCGTGCGGGTTCCTAGGACCACCAAGGAAGGACATAATTGAGCAGGGTAGGGACATTGTTTATTTTTCAATAAACCTCATTGTAGGTCGCTTTTCAGCTCCTCTGCTCTGCTCGCTCTTCGGCTCTTTTTTCAGTTTGCCGCGTCGTCGTCTGCCTCTGGCTCTCTTCCTCTTTCTCAATTTTTACTCTGGGTACTTTTGTACTCTTACAAACCCCGTTTCCATATGAGTTGGGAAATTGTGTTAGATGTAAATATAAACGGAATACAATGATTTGCAAATCCTTTTCAACCCATATTCAATTGAATGCACTACAAAGACAAGATATATGATGTTCAAACTCATAAACTTTATTTATTTTTTGCAAATAATAATTAACTTAGAATTTCATGGCTGCAACACGTGCCAAAGTAGTTGGGAAAGGGCATGTTCACCAATGTGTTACATGGCCTTTCCTTTTAACAACACTCAGTAAACGTTTGGGAACTGAGGAGACACATTTTTTAAGCTTCTCAGGTGGAATTCTTTCCCATTCTTGCTTGATGTACAGCTTAAGTTGTTCAACAGTCCGGGGGTCTCCGTTGTGGTATTTTAGGCTTCATAATGCACCACACATTTTCAATGGGAGACAGGTCTGGACTACAGGCAGGCCAGTCTAGTACCCGCACTCTTTTACTATGAAGCCACGTTGATGTCACACGTGGCTTGGCATTGTCTTGCTGAAATAAGCAGGGGCGTCCATGGTAACGTTGCTTGGATGGCAACATATGTTGCTCCAAAACCTGTATGTACCTTTCAGCATTAATGGCGCTTTCACAGATGTGTAAGTTACCCATGTCTTGGGCACTAATACACCCCCATACCATCACAGATGCTGGCTTTTCAACTTTGCGCCTATAACAATCCAGATGGTTATTTTCCTCTTTGGTCCGGAGGACACGACGTCCACAATTTCCAAAAACAATTTGAAATGTGGACTCGTCAGACCACAGAACACTTTTCCACTTTGTGTCAGTCCATCTTAGATGAGCTCAGGCCCAGCGAAGCCAACGGCGTTTCTGGGTGTTGTTGATAAACGGTTTTCGCCTTGCATAGGAGAGTTTTAACTTGCACTTACAGATGTAGCGACCAACTGTAGTTACTGACAGTGGGTTTCTGAAGTGTTCCTGAGCCCATGTGGTGATATCCTTTACACACTGATGTCGCTTGTTGATGCAGTACAGCCTGAGGGATCGAAGGTCCGTAATATCATCGCATATGTGCAGTGATTTCTCCAGATTCTCTTAACCTTTTGATGATATTACGGACCATAGATGGTGAAATCCCTAAATTCCTTGCAATAGCTGGTTGAGAAAGGTTTTTCTTAAACTGTTCAACAGTTTGCTCACGCATTTGTTGACAAAGTGGTGACCCTCGCCCCATCCTTGTTTGTGAATGACTGAGCATTTCATGGAATCTACTTTTATACCCAATTATGGCACCCACCTGTTCCCAATGTGCCTGTTCACCTGTGGGATGTTCCAAATAAGTGTTTGATGAGCATTCCTCAACTTTATCAGTATTTATTGCCACCTTTCCCAACTTCTTTGTCACAAATTCTAAAGGTAATGATTATTTGCAAGAAAAAAAAAAAACCTTTATCAGTTTGAACATCAAATATGTTGTCTTTGTAGCATATTCAACTGAATATGGGTTGAAAATGATTTGCAAATCGTTGTATTCCTTTCATATTTACATCTAACACAATTTCCCAACTCATATGGAAACAGGGTTTGTATTAATAATGATACAAATTTAAAGAAGCCTGCATTGCTTCTATATTCATGGTGTCGTATTCTTTTTTTATCGTGGTGGTCTCTCGCTTCCCCCTTTTGTTTGCCGCACAATCAGAGCTTGACATCCAATCACAGAGCTGTTGGCGAGGCGTCACCTTCGGTTCATGTGAGCCAAATTTTCACTCCTCTCTGGGTGATTGTGCGGCGGAAAAATGGGATTTTCATCCGAGCGTTTAGCCTCCCCTCCAATCTGTCATATATACGTCCTCACTATCAAGCCTCTCATCACTGTCTCAGATGCTGGGATAAACTCTTATTGTCTTCTCTGGGTGTTGCCTCATCCTCGTTCTCATTAAGCAGAGTTCATTTGAGGAGCTGTGATCCATGAGATAAGTGACCTTTGTCGGGGGAACGCTGAATACATTTCCAAATGTTTATTCCCTTCCTCCGGCTGGATATGATCTTCTCTGCATGCATATTAGTAGTCTTATGTGGATGTTATTGTCCTGCCCTACAGAGGCTGCACGTCCACATATTAGTAGTCTTATGTGGATGTTATTGTCCTGCCCTACAGAGGCTGCACATCCACATGTTAGTAGTCTTATGTGGATGTTGTTGTCCTGCCCTACAGAGGCTGCACATCCACATGTTAGTAGTCTTATGTGGATGTTATTGTCCTGCCCTACAGAGGCTGCACATATCCACATGTTAGTAGTCTTATGTGAATGTTATTGCCCTGCCCTACAGAGGCTGCACATCCATGTTAGTAGTCTTATGTGGATGTTATTGTCCTGCTCTACAGAGGCTGCACATCCATGTTAGTAGTCGTATGTGGATGTTATTGTCCTGCCCTACAGAGGCTGCACATCCATTTTAGTAGTCTTATGTGGATGTTATTGTCCTGCCCATACAGAGGCTGCACATCCATGTTAGTAGTCTTATGTGGATGTTTTTGTCCTGCCCTACAGAGGCTGCACATCCATGTTAGTAGTCGTATGTGGATGTTATTGTCCTGCCCTACAGAGGCTGCACATCCATATTAGTAGTCTTATGTGGATGTTATTGTCCTGCCCATACAGAGGCTGCACATCCATGTTAGTAGTCTTATGTGGATGTTATTGTCCTGCCCTACAGAGGCTGCACATCCACATGTTAGTAGTCTTATGTGGATGTTATTGTTCTTCCCTACAGAGGCTGCACATCCACTTGTTAGTAGTTTTATGTGGATGTTATTGTCCTGCCCTACAGAGGCTGCACATCCATGTTAGTAGTCTTATGTGGATGTTATTGTCCTGCCCAACAGAGGCTGCACATCCACATGTTAGTAGTCTTATGTGGATGTTATTGTTCTTCCCTACAGAGGCTGCACATCCACTTGTTAGTAGTTTTATGTGGATGTTATTGTCCTGCCCTACAGAGGCTGCACATCCACATGTTAGTAGTCTTATGTGGATGTTATTGTCCTGCCCTACAGAGGTTGCACATCCACATGTTAGTAGTCTTATGTGGATGTTATTGTCCTGCCCTACAGAAGCTGCACATCTACATGTTAGTAGTCTTATGTGGATGTTGTTGTCCTGCCCTACAGAGGCTGCACATCCACATGTTAGTAGTTTTATGTGGATGTTATTGTCCTGTCCTACAGAGGCTGCACATCCACATGTTAGTAGTCTTATGTGGATGTTATTGTCCTGCCCTACAGAGGCTGCACATCCACATGTTCGTAGTCTTATGTGGATGTTGTTGTCCTGCCCTACAGATGCTGAACATCCACATGTTAGTAGTGTTATGTGGATGTTGTTGTCCTGCCCTACAGATGCTGCACATCCACATGTTAGTAGTCTTATGTGGATGTTATTGTCCTGTCCTACAGAGGCTGCACAGCCACATGTTAGTAGTCTTATGTGGATGTTGTTGTCCTGCCCTACAGAGGCTGCACATCCACATGCAGTCATTAGAATGACGGCTTGTCAGCGTCACTTCTGGGTGGTGCACGCTCCCAGGGAGCGGGGGAGGGGAGGCTGGTGGCAAATCTCTCTTAATTCAGATGTTGCCAAAACACTGATTTTGACCCTAAGTGAGACGAATGAGGCCTGCGGTCGAGCGAGCCGCTGATTGAACGTTGGCTGGATGTGAGGATATTGAGTTGACCTCACACGGTGGCCATGGCAGCAAAGGATCATGGGACACAAAAAAAACTTTCATTTGGCTGCCTGGTTATTATTTGTCCAAGGTGCCTTTTCAGAATATATGTTTATTTTTTATGCAATAAATGCAGAGTTTCTTACGTATTTGGGCCGCCAGAAAAATATTGATTTCTCAGCTGTGGTGAATGTACTCGTGGTTGGGAGAATGGCAAGTTAGTCCCCTGATCACCAATCAAGAGCATGTGTGCAGAAACAGTGGTGAAATCCCTGCAACACACGACCAAAACAGGAAGTGGAACAAAAATAAGAGCGCTTGCCAGGAAGAAACACAAAACAACAACAACAAAAAAACTGTCATGCAAATCATGACAAAATAGAAAACCTTTTTACTTTATAAATGTACTTTTTTGTCATTTTCCTTTTGCCAACACCTCAGCTGTGAAGGAGGATGGGTTGTTATTGGGTGGGGGGGCGATGCTCATACCCTCGTTTATCATTTCGTCACTTGGGGGAATTGAGCCTGTGACCCTTTTGTAACGGCACTGCCCTCCTAACTGCTCACTATAATGCCATGCGGTCCTATTTTCTATTGTGTATGTTTAGAATCTATATATTCTACAAACCCCATTTCCATATGAGTTGGGAAATTGTGTTAGATGTAAATATAAATGAAATACAATGATTTGCAAATCCTTTTCAACCCATATTCAGTTGAATGCACTACAAAGACAACATATTTGATGTTCAAACTCATAAACTGTTTTTTTTTTTTTTGCAAATAATAATTAACTTAGAATTTCATGGCTGCAACACGTGCCAAAGTAGTTGGGAAAGGGCATGTTCACCACTGTGTTACATGGCCTTTCCTTTTAACAACACTCAGTAAACGTTTGGGAACTGAGGAGACACATTTTTTAAGCTTCTCAGGTGGAATTCTTTCCCATTCTTGCTTGATGTACAGCTTAAGTTGTTCAACAGTCCGGGGGTCTCCATTTTTGTATTTTAGGCTTCATAATGCGCCACACATTTTCAATGGGAGACAGGTCTGGGCTACAGGCAGGCCAGTCTAGTACCCGCACTCTTTTACTATGAAGCCACGTTGATGTAACACTTGGCTTGGCATTGTTTTGCTGAAATAAGCAGGGGCGTCCATGGTAACGTTGCTTGGATGGCAACATATGTAGCTCCAAAACCTGTATGTACCTTTCAGCATTAATGGCCCCTTCACAGATGTGTAAGTTACCCATGTCTTGGGCACTAATACACCCCCATACCATCACACATGCTGGCTTTTCAACTTTGCACCGATAACAATCCGGATGGTTCTTTTCCTCTTTGGTCCGGAGGACACGACGTCCACATTTTCCAAAAATAATTTGAAATGTGGACTCGTCAGACCACAAAACACTTTTCCACTTTGTATCAGTCCATCTTAGATGAGCTCAGGCCCAGCGAAGCCGACGGCGTTTCTGGGTGTTGTTGATAAACGGTTTTCGCCTTGCATAGGAGAGTTTTAACTTGCACTTACAGATGTAGCGACCAACTGTAGTTACTGACAGTGGGTTTCTGAAGTGTTCCTGAGCCCATGTGGTGATAACCTTTACACACTGATGTCGCTTGTTGATGCAGTACAGCCTGAGGGATGGAAGGTCACGGGCTTAGCTGCTTACATACAGTGATTTCTCCAGATTCTCTGAACCCTTTGATGATATTACGGAGCGTAGATGGTGAAATCCCTAAATTCCTTGCAATAGCTGGTTGAGAAAGGTTTTTCTTAAACTGTTCAACAATTTTCGTCTGGGCTGTACTCTTGTAACAGTGTCCCACCACACTCTGACGAAAGATTGTACGCCTCCTCTTTTATTTGGACTTTCCCCGATTACATGGCAATAGCTGTTTCTAAAGGGTCGGGGGTCATAAACAGCCGCCGCCTTTGGTTACAAAACAGTTCAAAGAAAAGGTCGTAAACAGCCGTTGCCCTCGGTCACAAAACAGTTCAAAGAAAAGGTCGGTTCAAGGAAAAGGTGCCTGGAGGGGAGTCAGGCCTTGCTTCCGCTCCGCTTTGTAGATCTCGGGTCAAGATAAAATCTTCCTGTGGATTACAATACATCAAAGAAACCGACACCTTCATGTCACTTCCCATCCTACACAGTGGAGTTTTACAAGCCTTTTGATTGGTAGGATCAAAGACAGCTTTTGTCTGCTCGCCGGGAACTCATTGAAACACAAAGTTTTGTGATAACTTAGATACAATTATTCTGACACATATCATGTGAGGTGTGTATTAACCCTGGTGAAAAGCCAAACAAAAGCAAGTACATATATCATTTTACTATTTGTAACCTAATACTTTTAAACTGTTGTGAGCTATCGAAGGCGTCTGAGGCCACATTGGCCAAGAAGTGTACAGTATCTCGTTATTTTGTCATGGTCGTGTCCTTCTGGACCCCCAGAGCACAGGCGTGTTTGATAACAACAACAAAAAAATAGTGCAGCAGGGAAGTGCACATGAAGCACATTTAAATTACAAAATAACGAAACAAAGCAATATTGATGAAGAAAAAAATCAAGCAGAGGACAAGGCTGGCATATAAAACACCCTGATTGGCAACCAGGAACAATCGGGACAGGTGGGGAAGGGGAAGCATATGGTAGCAAACAGGAAGTAATAACAACAATAACACAGTCACTGAGGTCAGTTAGAATAATGCAGAAAGTTGAATGTTGAGAACACACAAATTCTTTATTTAATGAATCAAAAATATTGATATTAAGCAATATAGTGAATTTGCAAACAGCTAAAATTATGCACAAAGCAAACTATGACATGCCACCCAAGGATGTATAACCATTGTTCTCAACAAAATAAGAGAAATGTACCCTGAGAGAAAAATGTAATTAAAAACATTTGTACGCACGTACAACACTTAAGACCTTCAGCATATCAGTATGTGGGATGAAATTATGGATTGGATTAAGCAAAAAAGTCAAACAGTGTACTAATTATCAAGAAACTTAAAGTGTTTCAAAGTAAATCATGATAAACATTTTAAACCTTTTGAAAATGAGATAATCGTCTTTTCGGACTAAAAGGTGCCCTTCAAATCTTTTCATTTTCTCAAAACTCGACAGTGCGCCTTATAACCCGGTGCGCTTAATGTACGGAATCATTTTGGTTGTGCTTACCAACCTCAAAGCTAATTTATTTGGTACATGGTGTAATGATAAGAGTGACCAGTTGATGGCAGTCAAACATAAGAGATAGGTGTAGACTGCAATATGACTCAAGTAAACAACACCAACATTTTATATGTTCCATTGAAAACATAGACAATTACACACGGTTCTCAAAAATCTATCAAAATGTTTTAGTTGGACTTTGGTAAGCTATGAAGCCACACCACTTGATGGATTGTACTGTGCTTCAACATAGGAGTATTATTATGGTGTGTGTATAAGGTAAGACATATTATCTGGCGTTTTGTTTCGCAATATTATGCAAAAGCAACTTCTGGTACCTGCTGATCTGTATTTGGGATCTGCATAAGTCCTGAAAATGTGCGCGCGTCCGCCTTTGTAGTCTGTAGTCGATAAGCTTCTTCTTTTTCTCTATCTTCTTGTTATGTGACATTCATCCTCCACTGTTGCCATTTCTTAATATCTTAATATAAAGTAGTGTAAAGTTCCGAAGTTGTTGATTTGCGGTAAAAAAAAAAAAAAATAAAAAAAAAATAAAAACCTGTCAGCTCAGGTGTCAAAATTTTACTGAAAAATTCAGTTTTTTAAAATTTACAGTAAAAAAAGAAATGTAAATTTTACAGTGAGATTCTGGCAACTGAGCTGCCTTTTTTTAACCATAAAAACAGCAGTGCTGTTTTTCCATTTACAGTAAAATACACTATATTTTAAGGTGAAATTATTGCAACTTACCATATTTTTTTATACATTTTACTTTGAAAAAAAAAAATCTACTTATAAAATGCTTTAAAACATTGTGTAATAATAGTATTCACTGTTAGAAGAAACATAACTGATGTGGCCCTCAGTGAAAACCACTTTGAGACCTCTGGTTTAAAGAGGCCAATGAAACACAAATAGACATTTACTGTTTTTTCCACTCTGCTATTTTAAAAGGATGCTTTGAGGAACGCCTCAGTTATGTAAATCCCAAGTTTATACCCCGATGTTCTAGGTCTGTTAGCAAGGTTAAAATGTAAATGCAAGGATCTTCCAGTGTGGTTTACAGTGGTCCAAGTTCCTCTATACCTTTTATGTGTCAAGGCCAGATCTGGCCCGTGAATGAATGAACTATGGCCCCCGGGATGATATTTGATTAGTATTAGAACACAGCCGCCTGCTGCTGTTTTGCACGCACCAATATTCCATCACTGTTGGCGCTAGGAATTTCCCCAGGGACCTCATTAAGTCATAAAAATGGGGTCCCACAGTACATTTTTGTATGCATTATCCTGTTATATCTCACATTCTATATTGTGTTTTGGGAAAAGGTTGTCATAAACGTGCTAGAATAATTATGTGTAAGTTATCACACAACTCTTATGCTTAAAGGCCGTTGCTATAGTTATTATCAATTGTGCTGAAGTTGTACTTTTCTATCTGTGCAAAGGGGCAACTTGCAAATCCAAGATTGCGAGTAGTCTCGTATCAGTGTTTGTGTCCAGAACATCGAGTACCGTGACGCAGACAAAGCAGAGACCACGATATCACGAGTGTCTGCACATTTGCTTTTCTGAATAATCATATATTGTGTCCAACTGGGGCTGCTGAAATGACCCCCCCTTCCTTCAGAAGCAGCCTCAGTGATGTAACCAGGGACCTCCCAAATAAATAGTGGAGCACGTGGGTCTGGACCTTAGAGGGTGGTGGGAGACTGTAACTGAGTGTGCAGCCCCAAGCTTCTCTCCTCATTGAGCCAAATTGAACTCTGTCTCTGCATGATTCCTTGCTTCTTGTCTAGTTTAATATATGTCATCAGTGCTTGAACCTGACAAAACGTTACTTCATTTATTTAAAAAAATAATACAAAAGAAAACACATTTTTATTAGAGATAAATGCGTTAAAATGTAATATCGGAAATTATCGGTATCGGTTTTTCTATTATAGGTATCGTTTTTTTGTTGGTTTTTTTTGTTTGTTTTTTATTAAAAAAACACAAGATACACTTACAATTAGTGCACCAACCCAAAAAAACTCCCTCCCCCATTTACACTCATTTACACAAAAGGGTTGTTTCTTTCTGTTATTAATATTCTGGTTCCTACATTATATATATCAATATATATCAATACAGTCTGCAAGGGATACAGTCCGTAAGCACACATGATTGTGCGTGCTGCTGGTCTACTAATAGTACTAACCTTTAACACTTAATTTTACTCATTTTCATTAATTACTAGTTTCTATGTAACTGTTATTATATTGTTTTACTTTCTTTTTTATTCAAGAAAATGTTTTTAATTTATTTGTCTTATTTTATTTTATTATTTTTTTTTTTTAAGTACCTTATCTTCACCATACCTGGTTGTCCAAATTGGGCATAATAATGTGTTAATTCCACGACTGTATATATCGGTTGATATCGGTATCGGTTGATATCGGTATCGGTAATTAAAGAGTTGGACAATATCGGAATATCGGATATCGGCAAAAAGCCATTATCGGACATTCCTCATTTTTATGTATATGTAAATGTATGTAGTCATAAACATTCATTCAATTTCTTCATTCATTTTGTTTCTATATTTTTATTGTAATATTTTCACAATGTGTTCTATTTTTGGCCAAAGTAAGACAAAGAAAACAATCTGAAGTTGTCTGAAGGGGACGGCGTTGCAGAGTTGGGAGAGTGGCCGCGTCAGCAACCTGAGGGTTCCTGGTTCGGTCCCCACCTTCTACCAACCTTGTCATGTCCGTTGTGTCCTTGAGCAAGACACTTCACCCTTGCTCCTGGTGGGTCGGGGTTAGGGCCTCGCATGGCAGCTCCCGCCATCAGTGTGTGAATGTCAGGTTCAAACACCGATGACATCTATTTAACAGACAAGAAGCAAGGAATTAAACAGAGACAGGATTCAATTTAGCTCATGAGGAGAAACGTCCGGGCTGTACTCTTGCACAGTCTTCCACCACGCTCTGAAAAGAAAGTTCTACGCCTCCTCTTTTATTTGGACTTTCCCTGATTACATAGCAACAGCTGTTTCTAAAGGGAGGGGGGTCGTAAAAAGCTGTTGCACTCAGTCACAAAACAGTTCAAAGAAAAGATGCCTGGAGCTTGCGTCAGGTCCTGCTTTGTAGATCTCGGGTCAAGACAAGATCTTCCTGTGGATCACAATAGATAAAAGAAACCAACACCTTCATGTCGCTTCCCATCCTACACAGTGGAGTTTTACAAGCCTTTTTGCTTGGTAAGATCAAATACAGCTTTTGTCTCCTCGCCGGGAACCCATGGGAACAGAAAGTTTTGTCATAACTTACATACAATTATTCTGACAGTGAATGTGTGTGTGAATGGGTGAATGTGGAAATACTCAAAGCACTTTGAGTACCTTGAAGGTAGAAAAGCGCGATAAAAGTATAACCCATAAATCTCTATTTTTTAGTTTTAATGCCATGATGTTAATAGTCCGACCCACGTGTGCACAGATTTTCCTCCATGTGGCCCCTGAGCTAAAATGAGTGACACCCCTGCACTACACCAACAGAAGCACTCTAGTCTTTTTCGGAATTTGTCCAAAAATGTTTATCTCCCTGCAGTATACAGTGCCGTGAGGATGCCAGGTGGGATACATTGTGGTTATGTTACACTCTGCATCACTATTGTTCTTGTTCTTGAGTCGTATCCAAGTAGATTTGACCATCATGAGGGAGTATTGATGACACAGAAGCAAGCTTAGAAGGGTCAAATTGAGATGTTCAGCACTTAGAGCAGGGGTGTCAAACTCAAATACAGAGTGGGCCAAAATGTAAAACTGAACAAAGTCACGGGCCAAGGTTGAACAAATTAACCTTTTAATAGGGACCCAAACAAGTTTTGCATTGAATATTGAACAAGCAAGGCTTATATAACTTTATAGTGACATGCAAAATCCAGTTTCAAATAATAATAATAATAATAAAAAAATATCAATGGCATATCAAATACAATTTAAATAAAAATTGAATGCCTCTTTTCTACTTGCAGCCTTCTGAGGTAAATATCAACATTAACTTTTTCCACAGACTAATACATTTGAAAATAAAATAACAATGAATAAACCAACCATTCAGGACTTTAAACTGCTCAGTTTGCAACACACTGATCTAATCTGATGTGCCCAAGACAGATCAATCAATCAATCAATCAATGTTTATTTATATAGCCCTAAATCACAAGTGTCTCAAAGGGCTGCACAAGCCACAACGACATCCTCGGCAGATACCTGCCATCTTTTCTTGGATGCTAGTTCATTAATGTCGGAGCTCAGGCTTTGAGCTGAGGCAACCTTCATTATCAAACAAAGGTGTTCATCGGTCATTATATCTCGTAGTCCACCCGGACCACAGTCTTGGGGGCGTGCCTTAAAGGCACTGCCTTGAAGGTCCTCTACGAGCTGTCGTCACGTCCGCTTTTCATTCATTCTAACAACGTGCCGGCCCAGTCACAAGATCTGTGCGGCTTCTGTACGCACACACACGTGAATGCAACGCATACTTGATCAACCGCGATACAGGTTTCACTGAGGGTGGCCGTATAAACAACTTTGACACTGTTAGAAATATACGCCACACTGTGAACCCACACCAAACAAGAATCACAAACATATTTTTGGGAGAACATCCGCACCGTAACACAACATAAACACAACAGAACAAATACCCAGAACACCCCACCCCCCCCACACACATACACCTTGTAGCGTTCCGGAAGAGTCAGTGCTGCAAAGGATTCTGGGCATTTGTTCTGTTGTGTTTATGTTGTGTTACGGTGCGGATGTTCTCCCGAAATGTGTTTTTCATTCTTGTTTGGTGTGGGTTCACAGTGTGGCGTATATTTCTAACAGTTTTAAAGTTGTTTATACGGCCTCCCTCAGTGTAACCTGTGTCGCTGTTGATCAAGTATGCATTTCCATTCACTTGTGTGTGCGTGCAGAAGCCGCACATATTATGTGACTGGGCCAGCACTCGTTGGACTGGATGAAAAGCTTGACGTGACGATTTTCGGGAGGGGCACTGAAATTTGGGAGTCTCCCGGGAGGGTTGGCAAGTATGAAAATTAGCGGTGAATGCGGTGTTACCGCGGCACCGCCGCTGAATATAATCGGCGGGCCAGCTCTAGTGTTAATTTGATATCGCCTCAAGGGCCAAGTGAAATTAGACGGCGGGCCAATTTTGACACCCATGACTTAGACGATGAATAATAATAATAATAATAATAATAATATTGATGATGAAAGGGTAACAGCCCCCAGGAGTGTAGTGAGAGTGTTCAGTGCTGGCAACTTGAAGTTGTGTGGCAGCACTGAAGTTGAGCGTGGTGTATTTTTGTGCCGGATTAGTGCGGCATGTTGATCTTATAAGGCGTGACAAAGAATGTGTGCCTCTCCAGTGACCAGCGTCTGCAGCCATGCACTGACATCCGCTGTGGGACGATAACAACCCGGCCGGTGCCAACAGTACTGACCGTGTACTGACCGTGTTCTCCTGCGGGTCACTGGCCCGGCGCTGAAGGAATGCTTTAGGCGGGTCAAACCTTTGCAACCCTCCAGTGGTCAAGGAGCCGGATCTGACTTTTTAGGCGGACTTGATTGGTTGTCAACAATGTTATCTCTCACTTTTCACCTCGCAGTCCTGATAGGTAAGAACACTTGTGGGAAATCATGTTTGGCACTTTTTTAATAATGGGAACTGTAGGAGACGCTGCCAGGAGATTGTTACCTGACTCGTAATGAAACTATCGAAGGTGTTTTGGTGTCCAAGGTGCTGCTATTTCTGTCCTGTGGCTTGATTTTTATTGGCATGTTTATTTATAATACGATATTTTATTAGAAACACTAATAACTACAGTGCATCCTGAAAGTAAATGGTAAATGGATTATACAAACCCCGTTTCCATATGAGTTGGGAAATTGTGTTAGATGTAAATATAAACGGAATACAATGATTTGCAAATCATTTTCAACCCATATTCAGTTGAATATGCTACAAAGACAACATATTTGATGTTCAAACTGATAAACATTTTTCTTTTTGCAAATAATCATTAACTTAGAATTTGATGCCAGCAACACGTGACAAAGAAGTTGGGAAAGGTGGCAATAAATACTGATAAAGTTGAGGAATGCTCATCAAACACTTATTTGGAACATCCCACAGGTGTGCAGGCTAATTGGGAACAGGTGGGTGCCATGATTGGGTATAAAAACAGCTTCCCAAAAAATGCTCAGTCTTTCACAAGAAAGGATGGGGCGAGGTACACCCCTTTGTCCACAACTGCGTGAGCAAATAGTCAAACAGTTTAAGAACAACGTTTCTCAACGTGCAATTGCAAGAAATTTAGGGATTTCAACATCTACAGTCCATAATATCATCAAAAGGTTCAGAGAATCAGGAGAAATCACTCCACGTAAGCGGCATGGCCGGAAACCAACATTGAATGACCGTGACCTTCGATTTCTCAGACGGCACTGTATCAAAAACCGACATCAATCTCTAAAGGATATCACCACATGGGCTCAGGAACACTTCAGAAAACCACTGTCACTAAATACAGTTCGTTGCTACATCTGTAAGTGCAAGTTAAAGCTCTACTATGCAAAGCGAAAGCCATTTATCAACAACATCCAGAAACGCCGCCGGCTTCTCTGGGCCCGAGATCATCTAAGATGGACTCATGCAAAGTGGAAAAGTGTTCTGTGGTCTGACGAGTCCACATTTCAAATTGTTTTTGGAAATATTCGACATCGTGTCATCCGGACCAAAGGGGAAGCGAACCATCCAGACTGTTATCGACGCAAAGTTCAAAAGCCAGCATCTGTGATGGTATAGGGGTGCATTAGTGCGCAAGGCATGGGTAACTTACACATCTGTGAAGGCACCATTAATGCTGAAAGGTACATACAGCTTTTGGAACAACATATGCTGCCATCTAAGCGCCGTCTTTTTCATGGACGCCCCTGCTTATTTCAGCAAGACAATGCCAAGCCACGCGTTACAACAGTGTGGCTTCATAAACAAAGAGTGCGTGTACTTTCCTGGCCCGCCTGCAGTCCAGACCTGTCTCACATCGAAAATGTGTGGCGCATTATGAAGCGTAAAATACGACAGCGGAGACCCCGGACTGTTGAACGACTGAAGCTCTACATAAAACAAGAATGGGAAAGAATTCCACTTTCAAAGCTTCAACAATTAGTTTCCTCAGTTCCCGATCGTTTATTGAGTGTTATTAAAAGAAAAGGTGATGTAACACAGTGGTGAACATGCCCTTTCCCAACTACTTTGGCACGTGTTGCAGCCATGAAATTCTAAGTTAATTATTATTTGCAAAAAAAAAATAAAGTTTATGAGTTTAAACATCAAATATCTTGTCTTTGTAGTGCATTCAATTGAATATGGGTTGAAAAGGATTTGCAAATCATTGTATTCCGTTTATATTTACATATAACACAATTTCCCAACTCATATAGAAACAGAGTTTGTACTTGAATAGCACTTTTCTACCTTTTAAGGTACTCAAAGCGCTTTGACACTATTTCCACATTCACCCATTCACACACACATTCACACACTGATGGCGGGAGCTGCCATGCAAGGCGCTAACCAGGCCCCATCAGGAGCAAGGGTGAAGTGTCTTGCCGAAAGACACAACGGACGTGACTCGGATGGTAGAAGGTGGGGATCGAACCAGGAACCCTCAGGTTGCTGGCACAGCCACTCTCCCAACTGCGCCCTGCCGTATTCACTGCATCGCTTTTTTTCCACATTTTATTATGCTACGGCCTTATTTCAAAATGGAATAAATTTGCTTTTATCCTTAAAATTCTACACACAATACCCCAGAGTAACCATTTGAAGTGTTTTTGTTTTTTTGTTTAAAGCAAATGTATTAAAACTAACAAAATCACATACACATAAATATTCACAGCCTTTGCTCAATTTCAACCTCACGTTTTTTTTTCAAATGATGCCGAAAACATGGCACACCTATCTTTTGGGCAGTTTCACCCATTCCTCTTTGCAGCACCTCTCAAACTCTGTCACTTTGATGGGAAGCGATGGTTTTCCTACAGGATGTCTCTGCACATTGCTGCATTCATCTTAGTCTGGTCAGGGAGGTGACCAAGACCATGGTCACTTAGTCAGAGCTACAGCTACAGCTGTGGAGATAGGAGAACCTTCCAGAAGGACAACCATGTCTGCAGCAGACCACCACAGGAAGTCCTTCATACTGACAGCCATCAGACTATATAATGCATATGTTCCTTTTGACTGTACATGTACTGTAAATGTAAAATGTATTTATGTTATTTACATGTGAATAATTCTGTATAATAGACTGTATTTATGTTATTTACATGTAAATAATGCTGTATAATAGACTGTATTTATGTTATTCACATGTGAATAATGCTGTATAATTGACTGTATTTATATTATTCACATGTGAATAATGCTGTATAATAGACTGTATTTATATTATTCACATGTAAATAATGCTGTATAATAGACTGTATTTATGTTATTCTCATGTGAATAATGCTGTATAATTGACTGTATTTATATTATTCACATGTGAATAATGCTGTATAATAGACTGTATTTATATTATTCACATGTGAATAATGCTGTATAATAGACAGCATTTATGTTTTTCACATGTGAATAATGCTGTATAATAGACTGTATTTATGTTATTCACATGTGAATAATGCTGTATAATTGACTGTATTTATGTTATTCACATGTGAATAATGTTGTATAATAGACTGCATTTATATTATTCAAATGTGAATAATGTTGTATAATAGACTGTATTTATATTATTCAAATGTGAATAATGCTGTATAATAGACTGTATTTATGTTATTCACATGTGAATAATGCTGTATAATAGACTGTATTTATGTTATTCACATGTGAATAATGCTGTATAATAGACTGTATTTATATTATTCACATGTGAATAATGCTGTATAATAGACTGTATTTATATTATTCACATGTGAATAATGCTGTATAATAGACTGTATTTATATTATTCACATGTAAATAATGCTGTATATTAGACTGTATTTATGTTATTCACATGTGAATAATGCTGTATAATTGACTGTTTATATTATTCACATGTGAATAATGCTGTATAATAGACTGTAATTATATTATTCACATGTAAATAATGCTGTATAATAGACTGCATTTATATTATTCACATGTGAATAATGCTGTATAATAGACTGTATTTGTATTATTCACATGTGAATAATGTGGTATAATAGACTGTATTTATATTATTCACATGTGAATAATGCTGTATAATAGACTTATTTATATTATTCACATGTGAATAATGCTGTATCATAGACTGTATTTATGTTATTCACATGTGAATAATGCTGTATAATAGACTGTATTTATATTATTCACATGTGAATAATGCTGTATAATAGACTGTATTTATGTTATTCACATGTGAATAATGCTGTATAAGACTATTTATATTATTCACATGTGAATAATGCTGTATAATAGACTGTATTTATATTATTCACATGTGAATAATGCTGTATAATAGACTGTATTTATATTATTCACATGTGAATAATGCTGTATAATAGACTGTATTTATATTATTCACATGTGAATAATATAAATACAGTCTATTATACACTATTATACACATGTGAATAATGCTGTATAATAGACTGTATTTATATTATTCACATGTGAATAATGCTGTATAATAGACTGTATTTATGTTATTCACATGTGAATAATGCTGTATAAGACTGTATTTATATTATTCACACGTGAATAATGCTGTATAATAGACTGTATTTATATTATTCACATGTGAATAATGCTGTATAATAGACTGTATTTATGTTATTCACATGTGAATAATGCTGTATAATTGACTGTTTATATTATTCACATGTGAATAATGCTGTATAATAGACTGTAATTATATTATTCACATGTAAATAATGCTGTATAATAGACTGTATTTATATTATTCACATGTGAATAATGCTGTATAAGACTGTATTCATTTTATTCACATGTGAATAATGCTGTAATAGACTGTATTTATGTTATTCACATGTGAATAATGTGGTATAATAGACTGTATTTATATTATTCACATGTGAATAATGCTGTATAATAGACTGTATTTATATTATTCACATGTGAATAATGCTGTATAATAGACTGCATTTATATTATTCACATGTGGATAATGCTGTATAAGACTGTATTTATATTATTCACATGTGAATAATGCTGTATAATAGACTGTATTTATATTATTCACATGCGAATAATGCTGTATAATAGACTGTATTTATGTTATTCACATGTGAATAATGCTGTATAATAGACTGTATTTATGTTATTCACATGTGAATAATGCTGTATAATAGACTCGGAACATGAGAAACAGAATTCTCTGCTCTGATGAGACAAAGATTGAACTCTTTGGCGTGAATGCCAGGCATCGTGTTTGAAAGAAACCAGGCCAATACCATCCCTACAGTGGTGTACATATTGGTGCCAGCATCATGATGTGGGGTTGTTTTTAGGAACTCGAAGACTAGTCGGGATGGAAGGTAAAATGAATGCTGAATTTATTTATTTTTTTAAAGCCTTTTCACATTGTCATTATGGGGTATTAGGTGTGTGGAGTTTTGAGGACAAAAATGAATTTATTTCATTTTGGAATAAGGCTGTAACAGAAAAAAAAAATGGAAAAAGTGACGCACTGAATTCTTTCCGTATGCACTGTAATTGGTTTGTCGCCTACAGTATAACACAATAACTAAGATGTCAAAGTTTAGCATATTTACATTGCAGCATCTTTAATGTACAACATGTATCATGTTCCCTTTCCTATTGCTTGAAAACTCAGCTTATTTGACCTTGCCTGACACTCTGCAAGCACACACACGATGTATAGGCGCCTGTCTGACACTTGTCAGGTCTATTTTCATCACATTCCTCAGGCAACACAATCACTTTACAACACAATTGCAAAGGCGTAGGACACAGTTAAAAATGGCTGCTGCTAATCCCTCACTCATATGTGCTCTCTTTGGTCCATAAAGCTGCCGCCTGGGCTTCCAGCGATGAGACCCGCCTGGTCAAAACCCTCTTCACTGGCTACAATAAGGTGGTGCGGCCCGTCAATCACTTCAGCGACCCGGTGGTGGTCACCGTGGGCCTGCAGCTCATCCAGCTGATCAGCGTGGTGAGCTCTTCCTTCCAGAAAGTATCTGCCAGGGTGTCATCCTCTCAGCTGCTGTCCATTATGTCTTCACAGGACGAAGTCAACCAGATTGTCAACAGCAACGTGCGCCTCAAGCAGGTCGGAGAACTTCATTTCATACTTTTTTTTTTTTAGGTTGAAAAACCATACATAGCTTGACACCCTGTTCTTGCACAAAATGTGGGCGTGGTTTACATATGCAAATTTACTCTTTTGGCCTATGGAGAACAAAGGACTGGACAAAAATAATTAGCTGCCATTATGATGTGCAGTGATGTTTTCTAATGACCGTAAGTCTTCAACTATACTAAGTCTTTCAATGCTTGGAATCTGCATCACATACTAGTTACTATGGTCATCTAATTAGTTACTATGGTCATCTAAGTAGTTACTATGGTCATCTAAGTAGTTACTATGGTCATCTATAATCTACTAGTTACTATGGTCATCTGATGAGTTACTATGGTCATCTAATTAGTTAATATGGTCTTCTACTAGTTACTATGGTCATATACTACTTACAATGGTTATCTACTAGTTACTATGGTCATCTACTAGTTACTATGGTTATCTACTAGTTACTATGGTCATCTAATTTATTTACTATGGTCATCTAATAGTTACTTTGGTCATCTATTAGTTACTATGGTCATCTAATTTAGTTACTATGGTCATCTAATTAAGTTACTATGGTCATCTACTAGTTACTATGGTCATCTATAATATACTAGTTACTATGGTCATCTATAATATACGAGTTACTATGGTCATCTATAATATACTAATTACTATGGTCATCTAATTAGTTACTATGGTCATCTAATTAGTTACTATGGTCATCTAATTTAGTTGCTATGGCCATCTAATAGTTACTATGGTTATCTACTAGTTGCTATGGTTATCTACTAGTTACTTTGGTCATCTAATTTAGTTACTATGGTCATCTAATAGTTACTTTGGTCATCTACTAGTTACTATGGTCATCTAATTTAGTTACTATGGTCATCTAATTAAGTTATTGCGGTCATCTACTAGTTACTAGGGTCATCTATAATATACTAAAAACTATGGTCATCTAATTAGTTACTATGGTCATCTAATTAATTACTATGGTCATTTAATTTAGTTACTATGGTCATCTAATTACTTACTATGGTCATCTAATTAGTTATTATGGTCATCTAGTTTAGTTACTATGGTTATCTACTAGTTACTATGGTCATCTACTAGTTACTATGGTCATCTAATTTAGTTACCATGGTCATCTAATTTAGCTACTATGGTAATCTACTAGTTACTATGGTCATCTATAATATACAAATTACTATGGTCATCTAATGTAGTTACTATGGTCATCTAATTAAGTTAATATGGTCATCTACTAGTTACAATGGTCATCTATAACATACTAGTTACTATGGTCATCTAATTAGTTACTATGGTCATCTAATTTAGTTACTATGGTCATCTAATTTAGTTACTATGGTCCTATAATTAGTTACTATGGTCATCTAATTAGTTACTATGGTCATCTAATTAGTTACTATGGTCCTATAATTAGTTACTATGGTCATCTAATTAGTTACTATGGTCATCTAATTAGTTACTATGGTAATGTAAGTCACAGCAGCTCAGACGAGGCACCAAGCAGAGTGGGTGGGTAGTGTTTCCACAGAGTGTTTCCAGAGCCTGAAATGTGGGTGTCAGGGACAGACGTGGAAGGAGATTTTTAGAACAAAGTTCTAAAGCTTAGTGATATATCACATATATCACATTGTAGCTGGGTTTTCACATTCATATTTGGCTGTGTTTGTTGCATTTTTGTAGCATTTTGCTTGATTGTAAAATATGTGGATGGAGAGGGGGTGTGACGTTCATATGTTGTCAATATTCAGTGTTTTATCCTTCATAGTTAATATTGTAAATCCCACATTCTTTATTTTCATGTACAAACGTTTTGTACATTCTGGGGGTCTCATTCAGTAAAACAATTTAAAATTCCATTCCGTTTTTTAAGGCGGTCGGTCTGTCATAACGTTTTTAGCTTTCAGACATTGTGAGGTTTTGTATTAGTCTTCCTAAAAATAGATATACCGGCCCCCAGACACATTTTTCTTCTCTAAATTTGGCCCCGAAGCAAATGAATTGCCCAGGCCTGATCTACGTTAAAATTGTATGAAAGTTCTGAAGCCTTATTATGAAAGACAAATAATTGATGTTACTTGTTACTTGTTGCTATTACTATTTGTGCGTACAGTACTCTTGTTTTCCTGGGTTCGATGCGTGGATGTGTGGAGTTTGCATGTTCTCCCCGTGACTGCGTGGGTTCCCTCCGGGTTCTCCGGCTTCCTCCCACCTCCAAAGACATGCACCTGGGGATAGGCCCCTCCCACCTCCAAAGACATGCACCTGGGGATAGGTTGATTGACAACACTAAATGGTCCCTAGTGTGTGAATGTGAGTGTGAATGTTGTCTGTCTATCTGTGTTGGCCCTGTGATGAGGTGGCGACTTGTCCAGGGTGTAGCCCGCCTTCCGCCCGAGTGCAGCTGGGATAGGCTCCAAAACCCCCGCGACCCCGAGAGGGACAAGCAGTAGAAAAATGGATGGATGGATTATTTTTTTAGATTAAACATTTTCATAATAAGAGCATAACTACTTCCTAATTACAGTTTTTAACACAATTAGAGCCCTCTAGACATGGAACAACACCCCCATAATATCCTTTACACAAAATGTAGGTCTGGATGCTGTATGAGGCTGAGCCAATCAGTGGCCACGATACTGAACAGCACTCTCTGATTGGTTTGTTCTCATCTAGTGGCTGATACTACTGTAGTGTTGATATTTTCAGTTGAATTAGCCATTTCATGCTTGAAAATGCTTCATTTAGGACCAAAACATTTGTAAAATATGTTAATAAAAATATATTAAAAATCAAAGAAATATCTGCGATATGTTCAAATTTTTATATTTGAAGGATGATGTGGTGAGGTACGACTGACCTTTTACTGTTGCACTTTAAATTAAATGTATCCCTCAAACTACATTTCCCATCTCTAACTCATGAAATAATGTTTATATATTTGGGGGTTGCAGATTATGTCATTTTAAATGTCACCAAATCCATGACTTTTATGATTTTATAAAAAAAAAAGTACTTTTGTGTTTTACCCATACCAGCATTGTTTATTGTTAGTTTTTAAAACATGGAAAAAAAGGAAAATGTATTTTAACATGATGAAGAAATGTACTCTGTGCACCCTTTAGATTGACTATACACACTTACTCCTCGGTCCAAAAGGGATCCACTCATAAAAGTCAGGAAAAAAGGATTTTGTTTCTTTTACTTTCAACGCATGACATTTTAACAGATTATAAATCTATTTATTGATGTAATAAAAAAATAAATATATATAAATATTACGTTTTATAGCCTTTTTGTATGCACATTTCTAAAAATAAGTTGCAGAGTGCAATATCTGAGGTTGGTAATTAGAGCCTAGAATAATAATTCATTCATTCAATAATTCATGACAAAATTGATTTTGATACAGTAAACAAAACATTTTATTTTTACAGTGCCTACTGAACTAGAATGAGAGAGAAAGCAGGCAGTACTTAGTTGAGTTTATCGAGTTAACACAAGTTTTTTATTTAAATCTTCCATTTAATATATATAGCTGCTGAAGATCATTTCCATTGCATTTCAGCTGTTTAATGGCAGTGTAACTCATTTACGCTCATCAAAGCTCTGACAATAATGATCAGGGTTTTCTGGCGCCATCTGGTGGTTACTGGGCACAATTACACTAAAACATTTTCTTGTTTTTCGATAAGCAGGAATGACATTTATTTGGTTTTCATGGAAAAAGCATTGTAATATACAAGGAATACAGTTGTAACGGGAGATATTATGGTTGTTAATAGAAAATGTGTATACTTTTATATCCTGTTAAACAATTTTGCAATCGAAAACACAAAGCAATTTTTTTTTAAATGTGTGGAAAGTCCCTGGAGAAATTTCAGACCGCTAACCTTCAGGCTGAACAATCACGTGCCATAAGGAACACATGTAATGCCTGTTTTGGGCCCTAGGGGTGCACAATAAAAGTGACGTTTTTTTGTCTTCCTTTTTATTGTTGAGCTCCTGTGTAAAGTTGTGTTTGTTTTCCCAGCAATGGAATGATGTGAACTTGCAGTGGAACCCTGAGGACTATGGCGGCATCAGAAAGATCAGAATTCCCTCCACTGACATTTGGCGCCCAGACCTGGTGCTCTACAACAAGTACGTTTGCTTTTCTTTTTCTCCGTGTCCCCGTTTAAGTCTCTTTTTTCCTGCAGATCGAGTGCCTGAAAACGAGCAAAACACATATCAACCCTATTTTCACGCGTTCCCATGCATGTGTGAAAGCTCAGATTTCACCGTGCTAGAAATAGCCTGTGTAGAAGAGACACCCCACACCTATGAGGGGCCGTTAGGGACATTATTCAGAATTACCTCCTACATACACTACTGAAATGCTCTCACATAAACAACTGAAATGTTTTTTCTCTCACACACTACTGAAACACTCTTATACACACTACTGAAATGCTCTCACATAAACAACTGAAATGTTTTTTCTCTCACACACTACTGAAACACTCTTATACACACTACTGAAATGCTCTCACATAAACAACTGAAATCTTTTTCTCACACACACACACACACACACACACACACACACACACACACACACACACACACACACACACACACACACACACACTACTGAAACACTCTTATACACACTACTGAAACACTCTTATACACACTACTGAAATGCTCTCACATAAACAACTGAAATCTTTTTCTCACACACACACACACACACACACACACACACTCACACACACACACTACTGAAACACTCTATACACACACTACTGAAACACTCTTATCCACACTACTGAAATGCTCTCACATAAACAACTGAAATCTTTTTCTCACATACACCTACTACTGAAACACTCTTATACACACTACTGAAACAGTCCTATACACACTACTGAAATGCTCTCACATAAACAACTGAAATATTTTTCTCGCACACACACTACTGAATCACTGTTATACACATTACTGAAACACTCTTATACGCACTACTGAAACACTCTTATACACACTACTGAAATGCTCTCACATAAACAACTGAAATATTTGTCTCGCACACACACTACTGAAACACTCTTATACACACTACTGAAATGCTCTCACATAAACAACTGAAATGTTTTTCTCACACACACTACTGAACCACTCTTATACACACTACTGAAACACTCTTATACACACTACTGAAATGCTCTTACATAAACAACTGAAATATTTTTCTCACACACACGCACACTACTGAAACACTCTTATACACACTACTGAAACACTCTTATACACACTACTGAAATGCTCTCACATAAACAACTGGAATGCTCTTTCTCTCACACACCACTGAAACACTCTTATACACACTACTGAAATGCTCTCACATAAACAACTGAAATGTTTTTCTCACACACACTACTGAAACACTCTTATACACACTACTGAAACACTCTTATACACACTACTGAAATGTTCTCACATAAACAACTGAAATATTTTCCTCACACACACACACACTACTGAAACACTCTTATATACACTACTGAAATGCTCTCACATAAACAACTGACATTTTTTTTCTCACACACACACACACACACACACACACACACACACACACACACACACACACACACACACACACACACACACACACTACTGAAACACTCTTATACACACTACTGAAACACTGTTATACACACTACTGAAACTCTCTTACAAACACTACTGAAATGCTCTCACATAAACAACTGAAATATTTTTCACACACACACTACTGAAACACTCTTATACACACTACTGAAATGCTCTCACATAAACAACTAAAATCTTTTTCTCTCACACACTACTGAAACAATTTTGTACACACTACTGAAATGCTCTCACATAAACAACTGAAATGTTTTTCTCTCACACACACTACTGAAACACTCTTATACACACTACTGAAATGTTCTCACATAAACAACTGAAATCTTTTTCTCACACACACACAAACACTACTGAAACACTCTTATACACACTACTGAAATGCTCTCACATAAACAACTAAAATCTTTTTCTCTCACACACACTACTGAAACACTCTTATACACACTACTGAAACAATTTTGTACACACTACTGAAATGCTCTCACATAAACAACTGAAATGGTTTTCTCTCACATACACACACTACTGAAACACTCTTATACACACTACTGAAATGCTCTCACATAAACAACTTAAATCTTTTTCTCACACACACACACTACTGAAACACTCTTACATACACTACTGAAATGCTCTCACATAAACAACTGAAATCTTTTAAGTCATTTTTCCTGCAGATCGAGTGCCTGAAAATGAGCAAAACACATGTCAACCCTATTTTCACGCGTTCCCATGCATGTGTGAAAGCTCAGATTTCATCATGCTAGAAATAGACTGTGCAGAAGAGACACCCCACACCTCTCCCGCCCCCTTCAAACGCACACAAATATCTGGTATGTCACGTCTGACACTCGGCAATGTTTTACCCTGGCAACGACACTACGATTGTTCCTCCCTCGGGCGCATGGTGTCGTCTTGCAATCACCTTAAAACATGTGCGTTTATTGTTTATTGTTTATTGAGGATCCCCATTAGCCGACGCCAGGCTAGTCTTCCTGGGGTCCTTTTTCAAAAGTTCAAAGTAAAATAATAATAAATATAAAGATCCAGTTACAAAACATACACAAATCCATTTACAAATAAAAAAAAGGAAAATAAAAAGAACATTCTGAAAGTAATACAAATAAAATAACAGTACACAGATACAGTTACAGAACATACGCAAATCCAGTTACAACAAAAGAAAAGGAAAGAGGGGAAAAAAAAGTTCTCAAATTTATAACATGAAAGATTAACTCTTAAGTTTAACAGGTGACTTTACATGTTTCTTAAATGCTTTCTACTGGGAATAGTCCTTATGTTGAGGATAATAGAGGTTGAGTTGATTCAGCTAAAAAAATGTTTTGATATCAATAAGTTATCATTAAATGATAAGAAAACTAAATGCATGGTGTTTAGTGGTGCAAGGACAAATTGTGAAGCAAAATTAAAATTAAATCAAGTGGAAATTGATAGAGTATATGAAACTAAATTCTTGGGAATAATAATTGATCATAAATTATGTTAGAAACCGCATATTGAATATATAAAGGGAAAAATATCCAAATTCATTGCCATTCTTTATAAAGTAAGACACATGCTGAATAAGACATGTCTGCATATGTTATATTATTCTTTTATTTTTCCATATTCAACATATTGTGTTGAAGTTTGGGGAAATGTTTATAAAACAAACATAGAGCCAATAATTAAACTCCAAAAAAGGGTCATTAGAATAATACACAAAGCGTGCTACTATGAACATACCAATCCATTATTTATACCGGTAAGTTATAATGTGTTAAAATTTTCAGATATTGTGTTTTTAAAGGGGAACATTATCACCAGACCTATGTAAGCGTCAATATATACCTTGATGTTGCAGAAAAAAGACCATATATTTTTTTAACCGATTTCCGAACTCTAAATGGTTGAATTTTGGCGAATTAAACGCCTTTCTATTATTCGCTCTCGGAGCGATGACGTCACGTTGTGACGTCACATCGGGAAGCAATCCGCCATTTTCTCACTTTCGTCGGTGCGTTGTCGGAGGGTGTAACAACACGAACAGGGACGGATTCAAGTTGCACCAGTGGCCCAAAGATGCGAAAGTGGCAAGAAATTGGACGAAATTTGTTCAAAATACGAGGCTGTGGGGAAAGCCGACGAAATGGTCAGTCGTTTGTTCCGCACACTTTACCGACGAAAGCTATGCTACGACAGAGATGGCAAGAATGTGTGGATATCCTGCGACACTCAAAGCAGATGCTGACATCAACTCCAAAACTGGACAGATCAGCTTTCAGGAAAAGAGAGCGGATGAGGGTATGTCTACAGAATATATTATATGATGAAAACTTTATTCATTACTCGCGGTTTTACGTAAATTATTATACATAAACTGTGTTTACAACAGCCTCCTATCTTGTATTCTTAGGGTATTTACATAAAGAGGAGAAAACTATAATGTATGGGGGATATTGATTTTTGAAATGGGTAAAGTAAGAAGGAATACAAAATACAAATGTATTTCAGTTTTAGGAGTTAAATGGTGGAACAAGCTCAGTGATGAGTTGAAGACATGTACTTCTTTGTTAATAATAATAATAATAGATTGTATTTGTAAAAAGCACTTTACATTGAGCAAACAACCTCAAAGTGCTACAGTGTATTAAAAAATAAAAATAAAAAAGATAATACAAATTTAAAAAAATAAAAACTAGAACAGCCTAATAGCTAGAACTAGTATGCATACAGTATATCTAAAAAAAAAAGGCTTTTTTAAAAAGAAGGGTTTTAAGCCTTTTTTTAAAGCATCCACGGTCTGTGGTGCCCTCAGGTGGTCAGGGAGAGCGTTCCACAGACTTAAGACTTTGTTAAGGTTCAAGAAAACCTTGAAAGGTGAAATAATTGAAAATGATCAAATATAGCAACAATTACTTTCATTCCATTGATTGTTTTAACGTTGATGTTGCAGGTTAGCTTAATTTCAGTGAAGGTATAGGATAGGCAAATATAACCTATTCCTTTTTCGGTCATTCTTTTTCTTTTCTTTTTGTGTGTAAATGTGTATGATTGTTAAATATGTATAATCTGTACTGTTAAACTGATCACACAAAATGGTTGATGGTTGATTATATGGCCGAAATAAACTCATTTCATATATGGAAATGAAGAATATTCCATAGTGAAATGCCTCGGTGTATGACATTGAATGAGTGCTTGGTGTTGGTAATGCAAGTAGACCTTGAGTTGAAGCTCTGCTACTGTAGTGGTGAACATCAGCATTAGAAGCAATCTGCTTCAAAAGAGCTGTTTTTGATTGATTGATTGATTGAGACTTTTATTAGTAGGTTGCACAGTGAAGTACATATTCCGTACAATTGACCACTAAATGGTAACACCCCAATAAGTTTGTCAACTTGTTTGAGTCGGGGTCCACTTAAATTGATTCATGATACAGATTTATACTATCATATATACTATCATCATAACACAGTCATCACGCAAGATAATCATCAGGGTGTATACATTGAATTATTTACATTATTTACAATCCGGGGTGTGGAGGGGGGGGGGGGGGGGGGGGTTAGGTTTGGTTGTTATCATCAGTCATCAACAATTGAGAACAGAGAAATGGATATTGAAACAGTGTAGGTCTGACTTGGTAGGATATGTACAGCAAGTAGTGGACATAGAGAGAGAGAGAGAGAGAGAGAGAGAGAGAGAGATCAGAAGGCATAAGGAAAGTATCTACATTTGATTGTTTACATTTGATTATTACTATTATTATTATTACTTTTATTGCGGTTTTGAAGGAGGATAGAGATGCCCTTTCTTTTACACCTGTAGGGAGCGCATTCTACATTGATGTGGCATAGAAAGAGAATGAGTTAAGACCTTTGTTAGATCGGAATCTGGGTTTAACGTGGTTAGTGGAGCTCCCCCTGGTGTTGTGGTTATGGCGGTCATTTACGTTAAGGAAGTAGTTTGACATGTACTTCGGTATCAGGGAGGTGTAGCGGATTTTATAGACTAGGCTCAGTGCAAGTTGTTTTACTCTGTCCTCCACCCTGAGCCAGCCCACTTTGGAGAAGTGGGTAGGAGTGAGGTGTGATCTGGGGTGGAGGTCTAGAAGTAATCTGACTAGCTTGTTCTGGGATGTTTGGAGTTTAGATTTGAGGGTTTTGGAGGTGCTAGGGTACCAGGAGGTGCATGCGTTATCGAAAAAGGGTTGAACGAGAGTTCCCGCTAGAATCCTCATGGTGCTTTTGTTGACCAGAGAGGAGATTCTATAGAGAAATCTCGTTCGTTTGTTGACCTTTTTGATTACCTTGGTTGCCATTTTATCACAGGAAAGATTAGCCTCTAGAATGGAACCTAGGTAGGTGACCTCATCTTTCCTGGTGATAACAATGTCACCCACTTTTATAGTGAAGTCATTGACTTTCTTAAGGTTGATGTGGGACCCAAACAGGATGGATTCCGTTTTACCCAAGTGTATGGATAGCTTGTTGTCAGCGAGCCAGGTGCAAGTTCTACAGAGTTCAGCACTGAGGATTTTCTCCACCTGTGACTTGTCCTTGTCTGATACCAGCAGGGCCGAGTCATCCGCAAACAAGAACAATTCACAGTCGCATGCTGTGGGGTACTTGGTATGAATAATGTTTCCAATAAATAACAATAAACTGCTGGATAATCTATGAATAACCTTCAGCCATCTAAGACAAGAATGCTTACGGTCCACACTCCATCTATAAGAACAATCAAGAGGAAGTCTAACTGTCCTTTTTTCAGCTGTTTGTCATTTTGTAAACTCAACCTTGGGTGCGGAAGCCTAAATAACTGAACATTAATCCAGATGACACAACACCAATGTTTGTACTACCTGTCTGCCAATTGCAGGTGTTATGTATGTACAAACCCCGTTTCCATATGAGTTGGGAAATTGTTTAGATGTAAATATAAACGGAATACAATGATTTGCAAATCATTTTCAACCCATATTCAGTTGAATATGCTACAAAGACAACATATTTGATGTTCAAACTGATAAACATTTTTTTTTTTTGCAAATAATCATTAACTTTAGAATTTGATGCCAGCAACACGTGACAAAGAAGTTGGGAAAGGTGGCAATAAATACTGATAAAGTTGAGGAATGCTCATCAAACACTTATTTGGAACATCCCACAGGTGAACAGGCAAATTGGGAACAGGTGGGTGCCATGATTGGGTATAAAAGTAGATTCCATGAAATGCTCAGTCATTCACAAACAAGGATGGGGTGAGGGTCACCACTTTGTCAACAAATGCGTGAGCAAATTGTTGAACAGCTTAAGAAAAACCATTCTCAACCAGCTATTGCAAGGAATTTAGGGATTTCACCATCTACGGTCCGTAATATCATCAAAGGGTTCAGAGAATCTGGAGAAATCACTGCACGTAAGCAGCTAAACCCGTGATCTTCGATCCCTCAGGCTGTACTGCATCAACAAGGGACATCAGTGTGTAAAGGATATCACCACGAGGGCTCAGGAACACTTCAGAATCCCACTGTCAGTAACTGCAGTTGGTCGCTACATCTGTAAGTGCAAGTTAAAACTCTCCTATGCAAGGCGAAAACCGTTTATCAACAACACCCAGAAACGCTGTAGGCTTTGCTGGGCCTGAGCTCATCTAAGATGGACTGATGCAAAGTGGAAAAGTGTTCTGTGGTCTGACGAGTCCACATTTCAAATTGTTTTTGGAAACTGTGGCCGTCGTGTCCTCCGGACCAAAGAGGAAAAGAACCATCTGGATTGTTATAGACGCAAAGTTGAAAAGGCAGCATCTGTGATGGTATGGGGGTGTATTAGTGCCCAAGACATGGGTAACTTACACATCTGTAAAGGCGCCATTAATGCTGAAAGGTACATACAGGTTTTGGAGCAACATATGTTGCCATCCAAGCAACGTTACCATGGACGCCCCTGCTTATTTCAGCAAGACAATGCTAAGCCACATGCTACATCAACGTGGCTTCATAGTAAAAGAGTGCGGGTACTAGACTGGCCTGCCTGTAGTCCAGACCTGTCTCCCATTGAAAATGTGTGGCGCATTTTGAAGCCTAAAATACCACAACGGAGACCCCCAGACTGTTGAACAACTTAAGCTGTACATCAAGCAAGAATGGGAAATAATTCCACCTGAGAAGCTTAAAAAATGTGTCTCCTCAGTTCCCAAACGTTTACTGAGTGTTGTTAAAAGGAAAGGCCATGTAACACAGTGGTGAATATGCCCTTTCCCAACTACTTTGGCACGTGTTGCAGCCATGAAATTCAAAGTTAATTATTATTTGCAAAAAAAAAAAAAAAAGTTTATCAGTTTGAACATCAAATATGTTGTCTTTGTAGCATATTCAACTGAATATGGGTTGAAAATGATTTGCAAATCATTGTTTTCCGTTTATATTTACATCTAACACAATTTCCCAACTCAGATGGAAACGGGGTTTGTAGTATGTATGTGTATGCTTGCTTTTGTGCTCCTATTTTGTGTTTATCATATCGCATTTTTGTGCTTGCATGTTTCAGCATTCCATGCATATACTGACCTCTGGACCCCCTGCCAAAAGCTTCTTCTAGCTTATCTGGGGGGACCCTTTCACTTACCACCATCCTTAAATGGATATTCACTACTGTTGTAATCGTAATATGGTATTGTGAATAAACTTGAAACATACATACCTAGCACATTTCCTAACAGCAGCGATACTTCTACCCATCTTAGCCACAATGTATCCTGCTCAGTGGCCTAGTGGTTAGAGTGTCCTGAGATGGGTAGGTTGTGAGGAGGGATGTCCGATAATATCGGACTTCTCATATTATCGGCCGATAAATACTTTAAAATGTAATATCGTAAATTATCGGTATCGGTTTCAAAATTATCGGTATCGGTTTCAAAAAGTAAAATGTATGACTTTTTAAAACAGCGATATGTACAAGGACATAGGGGGAAGTACAGAGCGCCAATAAACCTTAAAGGCACTGCATTTGCGTGCCGGCCCAATCACATAATATCTACGGCTTTTCACACACACAAGTGAATGCATGTATATTTGGTCAACAGGTCACACTGAGGGTGGCCGTATAAACAACTTTACAAATATGCGCCACACTGTGAACCCACACCAAACAAGAATGACAAACACATTTCGGGAGAACATCCGCAGCGTAACACAACATAAACACAACAGAACAAATACCCGGAAGCCCTTGCAGCACTAACTCTTCCGGGACGCTACAATATACACCCCCCCCGCTACTACCTACCCCCACCTCAACCCCGCCCACCTCAACCCCCTCATGCTCTCTCAGGGAAAGCCTGTCCCAAATTCCAAGCTGCTGTTTTGAGGCATGTTAAAAAAGAATAATGCACTTTGTGGCTTCAATAATAAATATGGCAGTGCCATGTTGGCATTTTTTTTTTTCATAACTTCAGTTGATTTATTTTGGAAAACCTTGTTACATTGTTTAATGCATCCAGCGGGGCATCACAACAAAATTAGGCATAATAATGTGTTAATTCCACGACTGTATATATCGGTATCGGTTGATATCGGAATCGGTAATTAAAAGTTGAACAATATCGGAATATCGGCAAAAAAGCCATTATCGGACATCTCTAGTTGTGAGTATAAAAATGGGAGCCATTACCTCCCTGCTTGGCACTCGGCATCAAGGGTTGGAATTAGGGGTTGAATCACCAAAAATGATTCCCGGGCATGGCCACCGCTGCTGCCCACTGCTCCCCTCACCTCCCAGGGGGTGATCAAGGGGGATGGGTCCAAATGCAGAGAAGAATTTCGCCACACCTAGTGTGTGTGTGACAATCATTGCTACTTTAACTTTTTAACTTACCGTATTTTTCAGACTATAAGTCGCAGTTTTTTTCATAGTTTGGCCGGGCTCCAGTGCGACTTATATATGTTTTTTTCCTTTATAATTATGCATTTTCGGCAGGTGCGTCTTATACTCCGGTGCGACTTATACTCCGAAAAATACGGTAATTTGATTGATATATTCGGACCACGGAAGTGTATTACTAAGGGTAACGCCCAAAAGTTTGACTTTATCCTCTAGTCCTGAAATCTGTAAATTAAGTATAGTATTTTTTGCCAGACTATGTCATGAACCAAATACTTTTTTGTTTTTAAACTGTTTAAAAGCAGTGTATTACTTCTAACCCACTGAGTAACATCTAAGTCTGTTGACGCCTGCCGTGTGTGCTTCTGGTGCCCACAGCGCCGATGGCGACTTTGCCATCGTGCACGAGACCAAAGTGCTGCTGGAGCACACGGGACTCATCACGTGGAACCCTCCTGCCATCTTCAAGAGCTACTGCGAGATCATCGTGCTGCACTTCCCCTTCGACCTGCAGAACTGCAGCATGAAACTGGGCACCTGGACCTACGACGGGAACCTGGTCGTCGTCAATCCTGTAATTGCATTCCACATTTTCTCATTTGAATCCCCGATAAGTACTTTTTTTAATTGTCTAAAAAGGCTGAAACGGTGACCTCTGCCAGGGATGGGCGATACGGCCTAAAATCTTTGTTGCGATACGTCAAAAACCAATGCCATACCTAAAATAGACTCAGCATTTTAACCCGAAGGCAAACGTTCCATGTGATGCCATTAAGTAGCTCGTAATGATCTTTTACGTAACAATCTGACGTCCGCTACCTTGCTGGAGGCGGGAGAAAGAAAGATAGCTAGAAGTTGGACAGAAAGCTTTTAGAGTGCATTTATTATCCTCACAAGATCAACTTGTGGTATGTAAGAAAACAACAGAGCTTAACTCTTTAGTGACAATATCATTTTTATTTGTTTTATTTTGTCCTGTCCAGCTACTCAGGCAAATCATAGTTAATGTAGATCAGTGCTTTTCAACCACTGTGCCGCGGCACACTAGTGTGCCGTGAGATACAGTCTGGTGTGCTGTGGGAGATCATCTAGTTTCACTTATTTGGGTTAAAAATATATTTTGCAAAGCAGTAATTATAGTCTGCACATGATGTGTTGTTGTTGAGTGTCGGTGCTGTCTAGAGCTTGGCAGAGTAACCGTGTAATACTCTTCCATATATGGGTATTGTATATGGTGGCAGCAGGTAGCTAATTGCTTTGTAGATGTCGGGAACAGCGGGAGGCAGTGTGCAGGTAAAAAGGTATCTAATGTTTAAACCAAAAAATAAACAAAAGGTGAGTGCCCCTAAGAAAAGGCAGAAGGCTATGCAGAAGAAAACTAAAACTGAACTGGCTACAAAGTCATCAAAAACAGAATGCTGGACGACAGCAAAGACTTACTGTGGAGCAAAGACGGCGTCCACAATGTACATCCGAACATGACATGACAATCAACAATGTCCCCACAAAGAAGGATAAAAACAACTGAAATATTCTTGATTGCTAAAACAAAGCAGGTGTAGGGAATAGCGGTCAAGGAAGACATGAAACTGCTACAGGAAAATACCAAAAAACAGAGAAAAAGCCACCAAATTAAGAGCGCAAGACAAGAACTAAAACACTACACACAGGAAAACAGCAAAAAAGTCCAAATAAGTCAGGGTGTGATGTGACAGGTGGTGACAGTACACTTACTTTGAGACAAAAGCTATAGTGATGCATGCTTGGTTATGCTTTAAAGTCATACCAACAATTGACTTTAAACTTTTTACTGTCAAATGTGTTTTGTTTTTTAATGATTTCTGCTGGTGGTGTGCCTCCGCATTTTTTCAACGCAAAAAATGTGCCTTGGCTCCAAAAACGTTGAAAAACACTGATGTAGATGATCTATATCTGCTGTACACATTTACTTTACAAAAGAGAAGTGTGAGATACTTCTCTTGTTGCCTTATTTGTATTTGACTTTATTAAATGTATTTATATTATCATTTGGTGCAGCCGGGCCGGAGCAGGAGGGGATAGAAAGAGGGAAAAAAGGAAGGCAGAGGGGGGAATTTTGCGGGCAACAGAGGATAAGACAAAGAGGCAACAACAGCAAACACAACAATATCAACCACAACAGAACAGCATCAGCAAATAGGATATGTACAAATATGATAGTAAAAGTGATAGCAGAAATAAATATTAAATATTGATAACACAGAAACGACAATGAGCATTATTACACTACAAATGGAGCAATAAAAATACCAATATAAATATCACTATTGATCATGAATAATAAGAATTACCTCTTATCAACAATAAAATTGTTTCAAATGAATCAATACATGTATGTAATAACTTGAAATACAAAAGAAAGCAGAAAAATGGAGGGGAAGAAAGAGAAGCGAACTGTATTAACCTTGTAGATTGTTATAGTAACTATAGGTTAAGCTTTGTCAGTGTGCCATACCCAGTTTCCCCTAGGGCAACAACATTAATATATGACACGTGATTACATGCATGAGTAGTACACTGACAAAGCTTAACCTATTGTTACTATAACAATCTACAAGGTTAATACAGTTCGCTTCTCTTTCTTCCTCTCCATTATTCTGCTTTCTTTTGTATCTCTAGTTATTACATATATGTATTGTTGCATTTGAAGCAATTGTATTGTTGATGATAGAGGTCATTATTGTTATTATTATGTAAATGTACTTGTATATGTGCATGTATGTGTATATGTATGTTTGTACAGTGAATGTATATGTTCATGTATGTGTATATGTATGTGTGTGTGTATGTTTGTACAGTGAATGTGTATGTACAGTATGTGTCAGTGACGTGCGGTGAGGTTCATGACTGGTGAGGCACTGACTTCATCACAGTCAGATTTACAAACATATGAACCCTAAAGAGTATCGTATTCACCATTTGATTGGCAGCAGTTAACGGGTTATGTTTAAAAGCTCATACCAGCATTCTTCCCTGCTTGGCACTCAGCATCAAGGGTTGGAATTGGGGGTTATTAAATCACCAAAAAGTATTCCCGGGCGCGGCGCCGCTGCTGCCCACTGCTCCCCTCACTTCCCAGGGGGTGATCAAGGGATGGGTCAAATGCAGAGGACAAATTTCACCACACCTAGTGTGTGTGTGACAATCATTGCTACTTTAACTTAACTTTAACTTTACACATACAAACTGTAGCACACAAAAAAGCACATTTAATTAAAAAAAAACGTTATTATGGTCTTACCTTTATGTAATATATTGGGTTGGAGGCAATAACCAGGCGAGGTGATGAAGTACGTCTCTTTACTGTAGACTTCAGAACAGACTCAACACACTTGACATCAGGTGCGCAACACCACATAAATCGTTGGCCAACCAAAAAGTAACCCCAGTACGCTATAGCCAACATTAACCAGGAGATGGCAACAGACAAACATAGTTCACCCTATTACATTCCTCCCCTTTTAGAAATGTAGAAGTTACTCAATAGAAATAAACAACCCAACCAAAAAATGCAGCAGCTCAATAAGAAGCCAAAAAGTGCAAAAACAATAATGTTCGTGTTGGAGGAGTTGTGAATGAATGAAATATGAAATCCGTGCTGCAGTCTGCAGGTGTACCTAATGTTGTGGCCCTGCAGTCATTCACAACTCCTCCAACACGAACATTATTGTTTTTGCACTTTTTGGCTTCTTATTAAATAACTTTTTTAAATAGATTCAATCTTGCACGTGGAACGTTTAAGTGTGGGCTTTAGTTGATATAACACTCCCGTCAGGGAGTGCATTCTCTACCACCAGGAGGCGGGATTACTGCGAGTCTCACACAGTGCGTCTTCGCAGCAGTTTTATGATTGCTCAGCACAAGAAATACGTTACACACATACAGTTGTTGACAAAATACACTGTACATTATATACCTCAGCTAACTAAACTATGGAAATGTATAATATAATTCATATAGCAATATGGTCTCACTGCACAGCAGGCCAGCAGATAGCCGAGTCCGCAATCCATGTTGAGGCACAACTGAGTGACGTGCCTCAACTGGCTGCTGATCACCGCACTGTCTCTTCTCAGTATTTGAACGGCAAATGTGAAAATTCAGCGATTTTGAATAAAAATAATCTAAAACTGGTGTAGTTAAATGGAAAATCCCTTTATAGTATAATCACTGGATACATATAACAATTTAATTAATTGTTTTTTCTTTTTACATTTTTTTTCTTTCCATGATGGCGGGGCTTCACCAGCCTCTAGTGACTGCACGTCACTGGTATGTGTATATGTATGTTTGTACCGTGAATGTGAATGACAATATCATTTTCAATGAACATCGGATTTTATTTATCAAACCTAACATGTGCAAAACATGGTGAAGATGTACCGTGATTATAGCAAAAACAAATTCTTGGCAATATTTGCAGAAAGGTTGTTCATAACAAAAAGAGAAAACACCTGATACATAACAACTTTAATTTCTAATCTTCAATAATGTTTTGGAGTGCATGAAAAAGTGTAAACATAGTTTTCTATGACGACATGGTCATTTAGGAACAAGTATTACTACGGCTGATGAGTTCATTGTAAACAACAGTGCAACAAGCGTAACATGCATGAGTTTTACACCAGCAACTGATATTTTTAAAAGGCATGCAGACATAAAGCTGCAGGATTACGCAGCTAGGTTAGAGACAAAAGTTTTGTACTTGAATAAAGAAACTTTAAATTTAAATTAAAAAAATGAGTGCACACATTTGTTTCTGGTTAAATAAAAATTGGATATATTCTGGTAATTATTTTGAAAAAGTACTTATTTCAGTTTTAACGTTAATTTTTTTTTGATATTTAAGATTCTGTTTTTTTTTTTCTCAGATTAAAATATATATTTGTTTTCAGATCCAGATCTTTCTTTTTCAGATTCAAATCTTCTTCTTTTTTAGATTCAGATTTCTGGCCTGAATTTAGCATGGAGGTGCATTCAATCAACTGAGAGGGGCCTGACATCACAACAAACAGCTTAGCAAAAAGGACAGGGGGCGTCCCCTTCCAACCTGAAAAAAGAAATGCGTGCGCTTATTTTAATTCACTCAAAAGTGTACATCAAAATCGGATTTTTCCGTTTCAAAGTTGTTGGTTTTTTTTAAGTACAAAACTTTTGGCCTTAATTTAGTTGCATACTGGATGGTGACCATGCATGACACTTTAAATGCAGCTACTGCCGTCTTGTGGCGTTGATTCAAAAACTGCATCAGGAGGTTGCCTACAGCCACATCAGTTATTGCATGTCAAGGCAATGATTTACTTATGTAGATCACACACCTGTCAACTGTTGGAGAATTGTCGGTTAATTGACTAAATGTGTTAATTGGAGCCGTTATTGTTTACAGCGTTGTTCATGAGATGGTTTATGTGCTGAGTAATTAGCATTCAAGAGATCGAGGGTTTGAGTCTACGCTTGCTCGTCACCTGGTGGAGTTTGCGTGTTCTTCCCATGTGTAGGTTTACCCAAATTCCAAAAACATGCATGTTAGTTTAGACTCCAGCTCACCTGTGACACTAATGCACAGATGTCAAACTGAAGGCCCGAGGGCCAAATCTGGCCCGCCACATTATTGTATGTGGCCCGCAAAAGCCTGGAAATAATATTGCTAATAAAATGCTTAATCTTTTCTTGCTAAATATTTGTTCTTTACCTTTTGACATTAAAAATCATGTACTGCATGCAATTGCATATCTTTTAAAATTCAATATTATCAAAATATTATATAATCATGTATTCCAAAAATATTTTTTGTTAAAATAAATATAAATGCTGTATTTAAATATCTGCTTGACTTATGATTTCAAAACAAATTATCAGTCAAATTGTAGACTGTAAAATCGACAATAGATTTTATGGTTAAATACCGCCATTTTTAGCATAAAATCAACTTTGGTACTGTTTTTTTACAAATACAGTAAGACACTAAAACATAAAAAAAAAAATAAATAAAAAAAAAACATTAAAACAACAAGATTTTATGGTTAAAAAAAACCCAAACCTGGCAGCTCTGTTGCTTGAATTTTCTCGCTAAAAACAGTGGTATTGTTTCTCCATTCCATACCGTTTATACCATTTTTTTATATGCTGTAAAAAAAACAAAAAAACACTTATTTTCCTGTAAAATTCTGGTGACTGAGCTGCCAGTTTTTAAAGTAAAATTTAAATGTTTTTTTGCAGTTCATGTAAAAAAAATATTGTTAATGTATCATATATATATATATATATATATATATATATATA
>NC_084560.2:16572920-16595420 GCF_033978685.3 Nerophis lumbriciformis | reverse complement strand
TTGGAAACTGTGGACGTCGTGTCCTCCGGACCAAAGAGGAAAAGAACCATCCGGATTGTTATAGGCGCAAAGTTGAAAAGCCAGCATCTGTGATGGTATGGGGGTGTATTAGTGCCCAAGACATGGGTAACTTACACATCTGTGAAGGCGCCTTTAAAGCTGAAAGGTACATACAGGTTTTGGAGCAACATATGTTGCCATCCAAGCAACGTTACCATTGACGCCCCTGCTTATTTCAGCAAGACAATGCCAAGCCACGTGTTACATCAACGTGGCTTCATAGTAAAAGACTGCGGGTACTAGACTGGCCTGCCTGTAGTCCAGACCTGTCTCCCATTGAAAATGTGTGGCGTAATTATGAAGCCTAAAATACCACAACGGAGACCCCCGGACTGTTGAACAACTTAAGCTGTACATCAAGCAAGAATGGGAAAGAATTCCACCTGAGAAGCTTCAAAAATGTGTCTCCTCAGTTCCCAAACGTTTACTGAGTGTTGTTAAAAGGAAAGGCCATGTAACACAGTGGTGAACATGCCCTTTCCCAACTACTTTGGCACGTGTTGCAACCATGAAATTCTACGTTAATTATTATTTGCAAAAAAAAAATTAAGTTTATGATTTTGAACATCAAATATCTTGTCTTTGAAGTGCATTTAATTGAATATGAGTTGAAAAGGATTTGAAAATCATTGTATTCCGTTTATATTTACATCTAACACAATTTCCCAACTCATATGGAAACGGGGTTTGTAATAGATTTATTACAATCTTTGCAAGTTAGGCAATGTTTGCTGTGGTCTGGAACAACATGGCACACAAACAACTATCTGAAATGCAGCCAATATTACATAAAGATAATGTGTCATGAGACATGCAAATATAAATTAAATACACAGAGGACATAAATAAGTAAAGGAAATTAAATGATCTCAAATATACCTACAAACGAGGCATAATGATGCAATATGTACGTACAGCTGGCATAAATAGCATGTTAGCTTGCAGTCATGCATTGACCAAATAAGCCTGATCAAGCACTCTACACAAGTCAATAACATCAACAAAGCTCATCTTTGTGCATTCACGCACAGTATAAAGCGTTTGGTGTACAAAATGAGTGTAAACAAACTGTTGCGTCACAGTCCACACTATGGTGAGTTCAAGAACCGCCGAAATGAGTAGGACAAAAGGATGTTGACCAAATAGTGTCATCAGTGAAGCATACACACCAACATATTAAACAGTGGTAGTTCTAACAATTGGGAAGGTTTGTGTCATGTTTGTCGTCAAACAAAAAACATACTAAAACAAAAAAATTATTTTCCCTATCTTGTTCTATTTTCAATCCTTTTTTTTTTTTAAATGCTCCAGGGAGCCACTAGGGTGGCGCTAAAGAGCCACGGGTTGCTGACCCCGCCCTAGAATGTCCATAGATGTTTGCGGGTGTCTCTTCTGTGCTTCAAATTATATATATATTTTTTGGTTTGGTGGCACTATCTTCAGGGGGAGAAATACTGTAGCTAATAATCCGGCAGTCCCACAACGATTCATTGATTAATTTGATCCGAAAAAAGCACCGGTTTATATTCAATGTGGCCCTCCGAGTTAAAATATTTGCACAACTCTGCTGTAAACAATTGTCCAAAAGAGACATTTATAGGATTATTGCTAAATACGGCCTCTACCTATCCACAAAGTTGTTGTTTTTTCATAATCTTAATATTAGCAGCGGTTGAAAAGATATATATTGCCTACTTTACTTGCATATACAGCGCTGTAACGTATACTGTAAACACGTATTTATTTTTTATTTTTCCTGGCATCCTCCTATTCCCTTATTTTAATACTGTTCATGAAAAACACATCTAGCAGCCTATATATAAATAAATATAAAAAATATATGTATAATTTTAAAAATGCAACGGTTGACAGATGTATTAGACTGTAATATACTGTACACGCATGCATAATACTGAAAAAATCCTCTTTAAGGCAAAAAATAATGAAAAATTGTGAAACATGAATTCATGTCCATGATATTTTCTGACACCATATTGGACTAATGCCGGTCGTTGGCTCCTGAGGTGTCACTAACTGCTACACATCTGGCTGTGGTCTCACTGTGTACGTCTGCCTCATTACCCAGCATGCCTCTGTGCTGTCATGTCTGCATGCTTTAATGCATAATACATCACTGCTGCCATAATATGTCCAGTGATAAAACGCACTTTGCATTTTATCCCTCATAAATTGGCAATTTCAACCCATCGACGTCTTTAAACATTAATTCAAATTCCCTAATTTTGAATTTGAAAACGTTTGTTATGTGAATTGAATGTGTAAATGGAATATTATAAAGGGATGAAGCATTCCCATATTTTGCCGTCTGAAAAATGCCAACCCCGGTTAGTTTTTAATTGAACCTGCTATCGCACTGGTGTCAAGCTCACATCATTTTATTTGGCCCTGGAAAGCCTGGAAAAAATATGTACCGGTATCAATAAAGTAGTGTAACTTTTCTTACTGAATGTATTTTTTCTTTCTATTTTGAAACAAATTTACTCCATATAATCTCATATTATGTTAACTTAAATATTGTCTAATTATGCAAAAATATATGATCAAACATTCAAACCATTTTTTTAAATAGAAATAAATACTACTAATAATGATTGCAAAGCGAGTTATCCACCAAATTGTGCAATGTAAAAATAGCAATAGATTTCATGGTAAAATTGTGAAATTTACTGTGGTTTTTACAGCATTTTTTCTCAAACTGAAAAAGTCATTAATTTTTTTTACTGTAATACACTGTGGTGTCGTTTTAGCATTTACAGCAGGGGTCTCAAACATGCGGCCCGCGGGCCAGTTGCGGCCCGCAAGACGTTATTTTGCGGCCCCCACCTTAATATGAAAGTTTATTGTTAGTGCGGACCGCGGGTTTTAAATGAATGGCGCTTGACAGCATTGTGTGCAGAGCTGAAGGAATCCACCAATCACGGTGTGGTATAAGGATCTCGATAATATCGAGGGTGTTCCATGATGGCACTGCCTTTAGAGTCCTCTAAAAACTGTCACCGCATCATCTTTTTGTCCCTACTAACAACGTGCCGGCCCAGACACATGTTATATATATCATCAGCAGACACACGCATGTTATTGCAAGACATACTTGAGGAACAGCCATACATGTCACACTGAGGGTGGTCATATTTTATTTTATTTATTTTTTAATACTGTTGCAAATATACACCACACTGTGAACCCACACCAAACAAGAATGACAAACACATTTCGGGAGAACATCCGCACCGTAACACAACATAAACACAACAGAACAAATACCCAGAATCCTTTGCGGCCCTAACTCTTCCGGGCTACAATATACATCCCCGTTACCCCTAACCCCGCCTCCTCCCAACCCCGCCCACCTCAACCCCCCCCACACACACACCTCAACCCCCCCCCCATCTCCCGAATTCGGAGGTCTCAAGGTTGGCAAGTATGCATTGACGTCACTTGACGTGATGCAAGCAGAGAAACATTTTGCCGCTTTTCCACGACACCCGCACACGCTCTTCCTCCCTCCCTCCCTGCCTCCCTCGCTCACCCGCCTGGTCACTCCCGCCCCTGTTTTAAACAGTCCGGGCGGGGAAGACGAGCGGTCCGGTAGCTTCCAAAGCACTCCGCCAATGACCGAGCGACAATACAAAACTGTGGTGCACTGGACCCCAGCGCTGATACTCCGACAGAGAGTCGCTGGGCGAATCAGACGTGTAACACGTTAGTGGTGATGTTAGCCCGTTTGGGGCTAATTGTGCTACCGTAACTGTAAACTCCACGGCGATGTTGGAAAATGACCTTTTCTTCTATGCCCTTCATTCTCAGAAGTGAAGACAAACATTTTTTGTAAATTTGCTGGTAATGTTTTACTTTTAGCCTTAAACATGACACATAATGTCTGTAACTTTACTAGCTCCTGTAATTTCAATAAACCCGAATTAATAAATAGTATGTTAGTGTGTTCTAAGAAATCTACTTTATGAATAATCCTTATAGCTCTTTTCTGTAGTTGATACAGAGAAAGTTGTGGTGCACAAGGAATACAATTTGAAACGTCAAGGGAATAAGCGGTTGAAAATGGATGGATGGATTATACAACTAGACATGCTGAGGAGTATGCAAAATACCAGGTAGATGAGAGAGTGAACCGGGTTGCAAATTTTAAAACCAGTCTACTGAGGCAACAAGATTTCGTCAAGAAAGCAAGCGAAAAGAACGATGCAGCAGTCAAAGCTAGCTACATGGTGAGTGAGATGGTTGCTAGGGCGGGAAAGCCATTCAAAGAAGGTGAATTCATTAAAAGGTCATGTTAGATTTTTTTTAAGAAATCTGTTCTTGCGGCCCAGCCTTACCCAGTTTCTGTATCTAGTGGCCCCCAGGTAAATTGAGTTTGAGACCCCAAACAAAAAAAAATCTACACTTGTTGTTTAGCGGTAAAAAAAATAAACAAACTGGCAGCTCAGGTGCCAAAATTTTACTGTAAAATTTCAGTTTTTTTTATTTACAGTAAAACTAATGTAAATTTTACAATAAAATTCTGAGCTGCTTTTTTTTTGTTACCATAAAAACAGCAATACTGTTGTTCCATTGAAAGTAATATACACTACATTTTGAGGTGAAATGATTGCAAGTTGCCATATATTTTTTTACATTTTAATTTTTAAAGAATATACTAATAAAATCCATATAATAATAGTATTCACCTTTAGAAGCGGCCCTCTGGGGCCCAACATAACTGCCATGGGGCCCTCAGTGAAAACCACTTTGACACCTCTGTGCTAATGCATAAGTGAATTGGTTGTGTCCCCCAGGTGAGAAGATGACCCTCAGCATCTCCGTCCTGCTTTCCCTGACCGTCTTCCTGCTGGTCATCGTGGAGCTAATCCCCTCCACCTCCAGCGCAGTGCCGCTCATCGGGAAGTACATGCTCTTCACCATGGTCTTCGTCATCGCCTCCATCATCATCACCGTCATCGTCATCAACACTCACCACCGTTCCCCGAGCACCCACACCATGCCCGAATGGGTGCGCAAGGTGAGCAGATACACACACGGGGCTCGGACTTCTTATTGTGAGGCACACGCACTAACCCCTGTTCCACCGTGATGCCCACTAGGTCAAACCTGGGCAAATTAAGGCCCGGGGGCCACATAAGCTTTTCAATCTGGCCCGGCGGACATTCTCAAATGTTTTTTTTTAATGTTTAAGATGTAAAGTGTAGCTGCCATTATGATGTGCAGTGATGTTTTCTAATGACCGTAAGTCTTCAACTATACTAAGTCTTTCAATGCTTGGAATATGCATCAAATTTGCTGGTAATGTTTTACTTTTAGCCTTAAACATGACACATAATGTCTGTAACTTTACTAGCTCCTGTGATTTCAATAAACCCGAATTAATAAATAATATGTTAGTGTGTTCTAAGTAATCTACTTTATGAATAATCCCCATAGCTCTTTTCTGTAGTTGATACAGAGAAAGTTGCGGTGCACAAGGAATACAATTTGAAACGTCAAGGGAATAAGCAGTAGAAAGATACACACAAGGGGCTCAGACTTCTAATTGTGAGGCACACGCACTAACCCCTGTTCCACCGTGATGCCCACTAGGTCAAACCTGGGCAAATTAAGGCCCAGGGGGCCACATAAGCTTTTCAATCTGTCCCGGCGGACATTCTCAATTGTTTTTTTTTAATGTTTAAGATGTAAAGTGTAGCTGCCATTATGATGTGCAGTGATGTTTTCTAATGACCGTAAGTCTTCAACTATACTAAGTCTTTCAATGCTTGGAATATGCATCATATACTAGTTACTATGGTCATCTAATTAGTTACTATGGTCATCTAATTAGTTACTAAGTCACAGCAGCTCAGACCAGTGTCAGGTTCAAACACTGATGACATCTATTAAACAGACAAGAAGCAAGGAATCATGCAGAGACAGAGTTACATTTTACTCATGAGGAGAGACCTATTGGGCTGTACACTTAGTTACTTTTCCAACCTACGCTCTAAGGTACAGTCCCACGTGCTCCACTATTTATTCGGGAGGTCCCTGGTTACATCACTGAGGCTGCTTCTGAAGGAAAGGGGGGGGTAATTTCAGCAGCCCCAGTTAGACACAATATATGATTATTCAGGAATGGAAATGTGCTGACACTCGTGATATCGCCCTGTCTCTGCTTTGTCTGCGTCAAGGTACTCGATGTTCGCCCTTGGCAGTCAGCAAGCAGGCTTGCAATCCAAGATTGCAAGTTGTCCCTTTGCATAGATAGAAAAGTACAACTTCAGCACGATTGATAATAACTATAGCAACGGCCTTTAAGCATAAGAGTTGTGTGATAACTTACACATAATTATTCTAACAACCAGGCACCAAGCAAGTGTGTGTGGAGAGCGTTTCCACAGAGTTTTTCCAGAGCCTGACATGCGGGTGTCAGGGACAGACGTGGAAGGAGATTTTTACAACAAAGTTCTAAAGCTTAGTGATATATCACATACAGTACATCAGATTGTAGGTGGGTTTATTTTTTTTACCCTTCGCGTTCATATTTCGCTGTGTTTGTTGCATTTGTGTTGTGTTTCGCTTGATTGTAAAATATGTGAATGGAGAGGGGGTGTGACGTTCATATGTTGTCAATATTCAGTGTTTTATCCTTCATAGTTAATATTGTAAATCTCACATTCTTTATTTTCATGTACATTCTAGGTCTCATTCAGTAAAAAAAAAATTTAAATTCCATTCCGTCTGTCATAACGTTATTAGCATTCAGACATTATTGTGAGGTTTTGTATTAGTGTTCCTAAAAATAGATATACCGGCCCCCAGACACATTTTTTTTCTCTAAATTTGGCCCCCCGAGTCAAAATAATTGCCCAGGCCTGCACTAGGGTTATGGTCATAGTTTATTTTGAACATGTATACAGTTACAATATGGTACATCACATATTTCCTGTTTCTCATTACATGTCCGAAAAGGAGTAGGAAGAAGCAAAGCTTATTTAATCCTACCACTTTTCCATTTCATCGCAATTGTTAACAAACTTGTGTCTTTAAACTTCCTGTTTTCACTGTGTTTCACAAACAACATAAATAAGTAAATAATAAATAAGGTCCTCGTGAATAAATAGCCAAATAAGCTGTGATTCACATAATGAGAAGAATAGTTTTTCAATAGGGTTCAAAATCCATCCATCCATTTGCTACCGCTTGTCCCTCTCGGTTGATCAGAATTCTTCTTCTTATAAGTTTGCTCTGTGCATAATTTTAACAGTATAATAATTTAATTACAATACTTTTGATGCAATAAATAAAGGTTTTGTATGTTCTCTATAACCAAAATTATGTATTATTATGACTGACCTTTTTTTTTTTTTTTTGCAACACTATTATTGAATAAAGTGTATTTGTGTAGTTATTTCCCAATATGTCTAAACAATAACTCATATATGTTAACACTAGCGTGGAGGGATTTTTGGTCCAGTACATATTTGGATTTATTCATTATTTAAGTATTTCTATCTATCCTATGTTGTATATTTATAGTGTACTATAATTTACTGCTCCTACTATGCAGACTTGCAGCAGATATAGGAAACCATACTATTGTGTCCTTTTGCTATACTGCCATCTAGTGGTGACAGTTTGACTACATTCCTCATGAACATTCTGTGATGTGGAAAAATGAATATAACAGTAACAAATTAAGGCAGGTCTGGGCAATTGTTTTGGATCGGGGGGCCAAATTTAGAGAAAAAAATCGTGTCTAGGGGCCCGTATATCTATCTATCGATCGATCGATCGAAGAAAAAAGAAAGAAAGAAAAAGGACGAAAAAAAAGAAAATTAATTATTAAAAAAATTAAAAAATTAATTAAATTGTTATATGTATCCAGTGAGTATCCTATAAAGTTATTTTCCTTTTAACTTCACCAGTTTTAGATTTTATATATATATATATATATATATATATATATATATATATATATATATATATATATATATATATATATATATATATATATATGTGTGTGTGTGTGTGTGTGTGTGTGTGTGTGTGTGTGTGTGTGTATATATATATATATATATATATATATGTAAGCTGTGAAAATCTGCTGTACAGTATGTGTGCTTGGGTCCTATTTTCAGGAACACTAATACAAAACCTCACAATAATGTCTGATTGAAAGTTAAAAACATTATGACAGACCGCCTTAAAAACCGGAATAGAATTGTAATTTTTTTTTACTGAATGAGACACCCAGAATGTACATGAAAATAAAGAATGTGGGATTTACAATATTAACTATGAAGGATAAAACACTGAATATTGACAACATATGAACGTCACACCCCCTCTCCATCCACATATTTTACAACCAAGTGAAACGCAACAAAAATGCAACAAACACAGTAAAATATGAATGCAAAGGGTAAAAAAACCCACCTACAGTCTGATATTTGTGATATATCACTAAGCTTTAGATTTTTGTTGTAAAAATCTCTTTCTGTGTCTAACTAGTATATCATGCAAAAGTGCAGATTCCAAGCATTGAAAGACTTAGTATAGTTGAAGACTTACGGTCATTAGGAAACATCACTGCACATCATAATGGCAGCTACACTTTACATCTTAAAAAACCCTAATTTGCCCAGATCTGAATTAAGGTGTAGATAGGCCAGTAATGATGATTATGTCATAGTTATTGAACAGTTAAATGTGTGTACAGTACATGTTTCCAGCAGCAGTTGATTAAAAAAATGGTTTATTTCTGCTTTTTTTTTTTCTTCTGTCAGCTTTTCATCGAAACCATTCCAAACATCATGTTCTTCTCGACAATGAAGCGCCCCGGGAAGGAAAAGCCAGTGAAGAACATCTACAGTGGCGACTTTGACATCTCGGACATCTCTGGCAACCAGGCCTCCGCCGTCCCCTACCAGTCGCCTATAACCAAGAACCCTGACGTCCGCAGTGCCATTGAAGGAGTCAAGTACATCGCGGAAACCATGAAGTCAGACGAGGAGTCCAACAATGTATCCATCCTCTTCTTCACGCCCTTTTTTTACTTGGAGTGTAATTCCTGTGTTTGACTGTGCTTTCTTCTCCTTGTCCAGGCTGCTGAGGAGTGGAAGTTTGTGGCCATGGTGTTGGACCACATCCTGCTGTGTGTCTTCATGGCCGTGTGTCTCATCGGCACTTTAGGCGTGTTTGCCGGACGTCTCATTGAGCTGAGCATGCTCTAGTCTCGATGCCTCCTGCCTCTTCTTTGTTCCACACTCCACCCCAAGTAGAAAACATTTTGATCAAGTGAAATTAATCCAACAGAACAATGGTAGGTGTGAAAAACACGACCTATTTGTTTAATCTTCAGAAATAGACTTATGCTCTTTAAGTGGAAGTGGAGTGATAAAGGTTTTATTGGCGACATCTAGTGGCCATTATAATTAATTCAATTGTGATATGTGACTCTGTAAGGAAAAATGATGCGGACACGTTTGTTACTGCTTTCTAATACAAGACTTTGCATGTGTAAGTAGCATGCAACAATAATTATTTGAGACTTTTTGTTTTGATGTTTTGTTTTGTTCAATTTAGGACACTTGTTAGGTATGTGTGTGCTTAGCTGTTGTGTATTCGTTAGCTTCTAGTATCCCATAGCCTACCAATGTTTACCTTTTTGTAAATGACTTGACTAAAATTAAAGAAAAGGCCAACTTTTGTGAGATTATTGGAGGACATTTTGACAAACAAGTGGACGGTCATGGGTGTGACAATAGTGTGTGACAAAATGTTTGAGAACCACTTTTATAGATGGTAGATTAAAGGTAAACAAAAAGTACCACTGATAGTCACACACACACTAGGTGTGGTGAAATTAACCTCTGCATTTGACCCATCACCCTTGCTCCACCTCCTGGGAGGTGAGGGGAGCAGTGAGCAGCAGTGGGGGCCACGCTCGGGAATAATTTTTGGTGATTTAAACCCCCAATTCCAACCCTTGATGCTGAGTGCCAAACAGATGTCTCATTTAACACTAAGATTTAGGATGTCTATCAAAATTCATCACAGAATGATCTGTTTTATAGAAGATGCTTCTTATGTTTGCATAAAACGATACATTTCTTAATATGCACATAAGGTCCATAGTGCTACCTATGAAACATGTAGTGAAATCACTCAAACAGAGAACAATGGTAGGTAAGAAAAACACTAACCCATTTTTTTAACCTTCTGAAATACTTATGCTCTTTAAGTGGAAGTGGAGTGATAAATGTTTTATTGGCAACATCTAGTGGCCATGATAATTCATTCAATTAAAGGCCTATTGAAATGCGATTTTCTTATTCAAACGGGGATAGCAGGTCCATTCTATGTGTCATACTTGATCATTTCGCGATATTGCCATATTTTTGCCGAAAGGATTTAGTAGAGAACATCGGCAATAAAGTTTGCAACTTTTGGTCGCTGATAAAAAAAGCCTTGCCTGTACCGGAAGTAGCAGACAATATGCGCGTGACGTCACAGGTTGTGGAGCTCCTCACATCCGCACATTGTTTACAATCATGGCCACCAGCAGCGAGAGCGATTCGGATCGAGAAAGCGACGATTTCCCCATTAATTTGAGCGAGGATGAAAGATTTGTGGATGAGAAAAGTGAGAGTGAAGGACTAGAGGGCAGTGGGAGCGATTCAGATAGGGAAGATGCTGTGAGAGGCGGGTGGGACCTGATATTCAGCTGGGAATTACTAAAACAGTAAATAAACACAAGACATATATATACTCTATTAGCCACAACACAACCAGGCTTATATTTAATATGCCACAAATTAATCCCGCATAACAAACACCTCCCCCCTCCCGTCCATATAACCCGCCAATACAACTCAAACACCTGCACAACACACTCAATCCCACAGCCCAAAGTACCGTTCACCTCCCCAAAGTTCATACAGCACATATATTTCCCCAAAGTCCCCAAAGTTACGTGCGTGACATGCACATAGCGGCACGCACGTACGGGCAAGTGATCAAATGTTTGGAAGCCGCAGCTGCATGCGTACTCACGGTACCGCGGCTACGCATCCAACTCAAAGTCCTCCTGGTAAGAGTCTCTGTTGTCCCAGTTCTCCACAGGCCAATGGTAAAGCTTGACTGTCATCTTCCGGGAATGTAAACAATGAAACACCGGCTGTGTTATCCGGCACAACAGTCAAGCGGTGCATTCTACGGCGAGGGTGCGTTATCCGGCACAACACCTGCCGCAATACACCGCTTCCCACCTACAGCTTTCTTCTTTGCTGTCTCCATTGTTCATTGAACAAATTGCAAAAGATTCACCAACACAGATGTCCAGAATACTGTGGAATTTTGCGATGAAAACAGACGACTTAATAGCTGGCCACCATGCTGTCCCAAAATGTCCTCTACAATCCGTGACGTCACGCGCTGACGTCATCATACCAAGACGTTTTCAGCAGGATATTTTGCGCGAATTTGAAAATTGCACTTTAGTAAGCTAACCCGGCCGTATTGGCATGTGTTGCAATGTTAAGATTTCATCATTGATGTATAAACTATCAGACTGCGTGGTCGGTAGTAGTGGGTTTCAGTAGGCCTTTAAGCTTGTGACTAAAAATGATGCGGACACGTTTGTTACTGCTTTCTAAGACAAGACTTTGCATGCGTAAGTAGTATGCAACAATGATTATTTGAGACTTCTTTGTTTTGATGTTTTCTTAGGTATGTGTGTGCTATCGTGTGCTTAGCTGTTGTGTATTCGCTAGCTTCTAGTATCCTATAGCCTACCAATGTTTACCTTCCTATATATGACTTGACTAAAATTAAAGAAAAGGCTAACTTTTGTGAGATTATTGGAGGACATTTTGATGTTAAATGTCTATGAATGTTAGATGATACAGTAGACCAGTGTTTTTCAACCACTGTGCCGCGGCACACCAGTGTGCCGTGAGATACAGTCTGGTGTGCCGTGGGAGATTATCTAACTTCACCTATTTGGGGAAAAAAATATTTTTTGCAAACCAGTAATTATAGTCTGCAAATGATGTGTTGTTGTTGAGCGTCGGTGCTCGGCAGAGTAACCATGTAATACTCTTCCATATCAGTAGGTGGCAGTAGGTAGCTAATTGCTTTGTTGTGATCACAATATGCAGACGACAGCGAGAGGCAGCGTGCAGGTAAAAATCAATCAATCAATCAATCTTTATTTATATAGCCCTAAATCACAAGTGTCTCAAAGGGCTGCACAAGCCACAACGACATCCTCGGTACAAAGCCCACATACGGGCAAGGAAAAACTCACCCCAGTGGGACGTCGATGTGAATGACTATGAGAAACCTTGGAGAGGACCGCATATGTGGGTAACCCCCCCCCTCTAGGGGAGACCGAAAGCAATGGATGTCGAGTGGGTCTGACATAATATTGTGAGAGTCCAGTCCATAGTGGATCCAACATAATAGTAAGAGTCCAGTCCATAGTGGAAAAAGTCCATAGTGGAAAAAGGTGTCTAATGCTTAAACTGAAAAATAAACAAAAGGTGAGTGCCCCTAAAAAAAAGGCATTGAAGCTTAGGGAAGGCTATGCACAACGAAACTACAACTGAACTGGCTACAAAGTAAACAAAAACAGAATGCTGGACGACAGCAAAGACTTACAGCGTGTGGAGCAGAGAAGGTGTCCACAAAGTACATCAGAACATGACATGACGATCAACAATGTCCCCACAAAGAAGGATAAAAACAACTGAAATATTATTGTTTGCTAAAACAAAGCAGGTGCGGGGAATATTGCTTAAAGGAAGACATGAAACTGCTACAGGAAAATACCAACAAAACAGGAAAAGCCACCAAAATAGAAGCGCAAGACAAGAACTAAAACACTACACTGTCATGACTTGGTCCTGGGGTTTAGTTTTTCTGGGATGCAACGGAAAGTTGGCTCGGGCGAGACGGGAATGCAGGTACATTTTTATTTAATCACTATAAATACAAAACAAGGAAGTAAACAAAAGGCGCGCACAATGGCGGAGAACACACTATGAAACCAAACACTTGCACAAAGGCAAAAACTATGAACAACAAAAAACACTAACTGTGGCAATAATAAACAAAACTTACTTGGCATGGACAAAAAGGAGCAGCGTGAACGATGGACATGAAAAAAGAGTCAGAAATGTGCAGAAGCATAAATGTGGAGATGTCACCAGACAGACAAACTGAAAACACTGAACTTAAATACTACAGACATGATTAACGAAAACAGGTGCGTGACTCAAAACGTGAAACAGGTGCGTGACGTGACAGGTGAAAACTAATGGGTTGCTATGGTGACAAACAAGAGTGCACAATGAGTCCAAACGTGGAACAGGTGAAACTAATGGGGTAATCATGGAAACAAGAAAAGGGAGTGAAAAGCCAGAAACTAAAGAGTCCAATAACTAAACAAAACATGACTAAGACAAAACATGATTACACAGACATGACATACACACAGGAAAACAGCAAAAAAGTCCAAATAAGTCAGGGTGTGATGTGACAGTACACCTACTTTGAGACAAGAGCTATAGTGGTGCATGCTTGGTTATGCTTTAAAGTCATATCTGACGACTATTTATTGTCAATATCGAGTTTCATATTTTATCGATTTCTGCTGGTGGTGTGCCTTTGGATTTTTTCAAAGAAAAAAATGTGCCTCGGCTCAAAAAAGGTTGAAAAACACTGCAGTAGACAACAAAAAACTACGGTGCATCAAAAAAAGGAACAAAAAATTGCACCGTGAAAAAAACTGCAACAGGTAAAATATTCTAATGAAGAACAGAGTGGCTACCTCAGCCTGGAGGAGGACTACACCGGGCAGGAAGGTGTAAGGTCTTACAGGAACTTTGAATTGAGGAGAAGAATCTGCGGTCCTGCGTCAACCAGGAGTAATCAGCCAGTGCCTTCCTGCCAGTACAGGTGTGATTAAATAGGCCTGTTCATTACACACACCTGCAGCACCCCCTGGTAATTACACCCGACTCAGGGAATGGTTAGGTCTGTAACAGAAAACAAAAGGGAGGTAAGGAAAAACCAATGAACTGCTCCAACAACTGAACATCTGAATGGTCTTACCGCCCAAACCCAAGCTGACAAACAAGTGGACGGTCATGGGTGTGACAATAGTGTGTGACAAAATGTTTGAGAACAACTTTTATAGATGGTAGATTAAAGTTAAAAGTACCACTGATAGTCACACACACACTACACTGCAAAAAGTCAGTGTTCAAAAACAAGAAAAAAAAAAAACTAAAATTAGGGGTATTTGATTTGAACTAAGAAAAATTATCTGCCAATAGAACAAGAAAATTTGGCTTGTCAAGACTTTCCAAAACAAGTAAAATTAACTAACTTTAATGAACCCAAAAATACCTTAAAATAAGTATATTCTCACTAATAACTGTACTACTATATGAGTATGTATGTTATATTGTTTCATTGAAAATAAAACAGCAATGTCCATTTGGCTGTCATCTGTTTTAATTATGAGACACAATTGTGTCAAAGTCATGATTATTTTTTTCCATGCTTGAAATAAGAAATGATTACTTTAAAAAAGTGGTTTTATACTTGTGAGTGTTGATGGCACAGCTTTGCATCAGTTGATATTCTAGTTTCAAGCATGTTTTACTCAATATAGGTCATCAAATCTCAGCAACAAGCTGTAATAGCTTACTGAGATCATTTAGGACCAAAACCCTTAAAACAAGTAAAACACTCTAACATCAAATCTGCTTCGTGAGAAGAATTGTCTTATCAGAAAATAAGCAAATATCACCCTTATTTGAGATATTTCATCTTACTTAGATTTCAGTTTTTGCCGTGTAGGTGTGGTGAAATTACTCTCTGCATTTGACCCATCACCCTTGTTCCAACCCATGGGAGCAGCAGCGGGGGCCGCGCTCGGGAATCATTTTTGGTGATTTAAACCCCCAATTCCAACCCTTGAGGCTGAGTGCCAAGCAGATGTCTCATTTAATGCTAAGATTTAGGATGTCTATCAAAATTCATCACAAAATGATCTGTTTTATAGAAGGTGCTTCTTATATTTGCATAAAACAAAACATTTCTTATGTACATAAGGTCCATAGTGCTACCTATGAAATATGGAAAACGATCACGCTTAGAATCTACCGTCAAGCCTTTGATTGATTGATTGTATTAGTAGATTGCACAGTACAGTACATATTCCGTACAATTGACCACTAAATGGTAACACCCGAATAAGTATTTCAACTTGTTTAAGTCGGGGTCCACGTTAATCAATTCATGGTTCTTATTCTGGAATATATTAAAAATATCATCTAGAATTGAATGGAATTTTAATTTGACTTCCTTCAATTTGAATTTGAACCACGATTCGACAGTTTGCAACATTCTCCATTTAATTCAAAATATGTGTTGGTTTCCAGTTTCGTATGGCATGTGTACTCCTATAAAACTGATGTTTTATAATACAATGTGTTTTAATACAAACCCCGTTTCCATATGAGTTGGGAAATTGTGTTAGATGTAAATATAAACAGAATACAATGATTTGCAAATCCTTTTCAACCCATATTCAATTGAATGCACTACAAAGACAACATATTTGATGTTCAAACTCATAAACTTTTTTTTTTTTTTTGCAAATAATAATTAACTTAGAATTTCATGGCTGCAACACGTGCCAAAGTAGTTGGGAAAGGGCATGTTCACCACTGTGTTACATGGCCTTTCCTTTTAACAACACTCAGTAAACGTTTGGGAACTGAGGAGACACATTTTTTAAGCTTCTCAGGTGGAATTCTTTCCCATTCTTGCTTGATGTACAGCTTAAGTTGTTCAACAGTCCGGGGGTTTCCGTTGTGGTATTTTAGGCTTCATAATGCGCCACACATTTTCAATGGGAGACAGGTCTGGACTACAGGCAGGCCAGTCTAGTACCCACACTCTTTTACTATGGAGCCACGTTGATGTAACACGTGGCTTGGCATTGTCTTGCTGAAATAAGCAGGGGCGTCCATGGTAACGTTGCTTGGATGGCAACATATGTTGCTCCAAAACCTGTATGTACCTTTCAGCATTAATGACGCCTTCACAGATGTGTAAGTTACCCATGTCTTGGGCACTAATACACCCCCATACCATCACACATGCTGGCTTTTCAACTTTGCGCCTATAACAATCCGGATGGTTCTTTTCCTCTTTGGTCCGGAGGACACGATGTCCACAGTTTCCAAAAACAATTTGAAATGTGGACTCGTCAGACCACAGAACACTTTTCCACTTTGTATCAGTCCATCTTAGATGAGCTCAGGTCCAGCGAAGCCGACAGCGTTTCTGGGTGTTGTTGATATACGGTTTTCGCCTTGTATAAAAGAGTTTTAACTTGCACTTATAGATGTAGCGGCCAACTGTAGTTACTGACAGTGGGTTTCTGAAGTGTTCCTGAGCCCATATGGTGATATCCTTTACACACTGATGTCGCTTGTTGATGCAGTACAGCCTGAGGGATCGAAGGTCACGGGCTTAGCTGCTTACGTGCAGTGATTTCTCCAGATTCTCTGAACCCTTTGATGATATTACGTAGATGATGAAATCCCTAAATTCGTTGCAATAGCTGGTTGAGAAAGGTTTTTCTTAAACTGTTCAACAATTTGCTCACACATTTGTTGACAAAGTGGTGACCCTCGCCCCATCCTTGTTTGTGAATGACTGAGCATTTCGTGGAATCTACTTTTATACCCAATCATGGCACCCACCTGTTCCCAATTTGCCTGTTCACCTGTGGGATGTTCCAAATAAGTGTTTGATGAGCATTCCTCAACTTTATCAGTATTTATTGTTACCTTTCCCAACTTCTTTGTCACGTGTTACTGGCATCAAATTCTAAAGTTAATGATTATTTGCAAAAAAAAAAAGAAGTTTGAACATCAAATATGTTGTCTTTGTAGCATGTTCAACTGAATATGGGTTGAAAATATTTTGCAAATCATTGTATTCCGTTTATATTTACATCTAACACAATTTCCCAACTCATATGGAAACGGGGTTTGTACATTGTGTCTACAATAAACCATTTTAAACGTGAGTATGTGTACACAGTACTGTAGTCTAATTGGTATCAGTTCACTAGGTTTAAGGTTAGTATGACTATGGAACCAAATTGAACCATATACATTCCTTACTAATATTTTAGTGGTTCTCAAACTTTTTTTCACCAAGTACCACCTCAGACAAAATTTGTCTCTCCAAGTACCACCATAATGACCAATATTAAAATACAGTAGCACAGTAGGCCTGCATATTCATTAAAAACAAGGTTTTATTTAACAAGTATATGTAAGATTTTTGGCCACTGTAACATTACACACAGTTGAACGGTGATACTGTGTTTAAATATAGGAAAATAAAACACTGTACTTTAGTCAAGTGGTTCTTTGGTTGTACCACCAGATGAAGCCTGTGTACCGAGGGCCACGTCGCAGTTATGTTTGGCCCCAAAGGGGCCGCGTCTAACAGTGAATATTATTATTACACCATTTTTTGATGCATTTTATTAGTAGATTTTTTTTAACTAAAATTTTAAATAAATATGGTAATTTGCAGACATTTCACCTCAAAATGTAGTTTATATTACAGTAAATGGAAAAACAGTACTGCTGTTTTTGTGTTAAAAAAAATGCAGCTCAGTTGCCAGATTTTTAATGTAAAATTTACATTTGTTTTTTTACTGTAAATTAAAAAAACTGCAATTTTACAGTAACATTTTGGCACCTGAGCTGCCACTTTTTTTCTTTTTTGTATTTTTTACCACAAATCAACAACTGTAGATTTTTGAGTGTGCTACTGCAAATGCTAAAACGGCACCACAGTTTATTACAGTAAAAAAGTTTATTTATTAAGAGAAAAATGCTGCAAAAATCACAGTAAATTTCACAATTTGACCATGAAATCTATTGCTACTTTTACATTGCACATGTTGATGGATAACTTGCTTTGAAATCATTATTATTAGTATTTATTTCTGTTTAAAAAATGGTTAGAATGTTTGATAATCTATTTTTGCATAATTAGACAATATTTAAGTTAACATCATTTGTGATTACATGGAGTAATTTTTTTTTTCTTCTCCCAAAATAGAAAGAAAGAATACATTTGGTAAGAAAAGTTACAGTACTTTATTGATACATATTATTTCCAGGCTTTCGAGGGCCAAATAAAATTAAGTGGTGGGCCACATCTGGCGCCCGGGCCTTGAGTTTGCCACATGTGCACTAGTGGTACTCGTGCCACAGATAGAGAATCATGTTTTACACAAATCCAACGTGCATGGTTGTGTTTCATTGTGCTCAGGTTAAGTTTGTGTTTTAAGACGTGCCTGTCATTATGCATGTTGTAAACACATCGCGGAACGTGGTTGGTTGTCACACTTTTTACTTTCCTGTGAATTGTTCATCTTAAAGACATACAATAGTCATTCCTGTATTAAAATAATAACATTTGTATTAGCTGGCTACAAACAATCTGTAGTGTTGACACTTTTTACAGGTGTAACCTATTTTTATGGACTTGCCTCTTTGTGATGTTAATTTCCTGTTATAAGCTGTTATACAGTATATGCCTTGAGCTCTTATTTTGAAGGCGCTAAGAGCGGAAGTAATGCGAGGAGAACATGCAATTTTGTATCTCTGTATATTTATTGGGACAGGTTAATACGTTTGCACTTATCCTGTTATTGTGTTGAACGAGGACGTTTCTTTTTGTAGGAGGGGAGGTATTTTTTTATGGACTTACATCTTTGTGATGTTAAATTCCTGTTATAAGCTGTAATACAGTATATGCCTTGCGTTCTTATTTTGAAGGCGCTAAGAGCGGAAGTGGCGGCACGTTGTGAAATAACGTGGTCCTGGAGCCTCCGTGTTTGTTATTTTGTAGTTTTATACAGTATAGGCGACCTATATAAACCCTCGGTTACACAGGTAACAATTGTTTTGTTGTTTAAAAGCATACGACACAAATACTAAATAACTGAATATTGACAATTGGACAAAAACAAACAATACGCGTTTCAATGCCAAAGTTTGAGAAACATTGCCCTCTGGTGGCAAGAGATAATATGTGACAACCAACCCGATACATATTTATTAATGTTCCAATGCAGTTCCATTCATTTTCTACCGCTTGACCCTTTTTATTTCATCTCAATCCTAGAAAATGGATGGATGGACTATACAAACGAGCGAAGCGTATTGATGGCTGTATCGTAATTCCGCCAGTCCAGTCCAGTTTGTGCTTGGTATCGGATTGGTGCCAAAGTGTCTTGTATCGCCCCGAACAGGCTTGAAATCCCCACTTTGACATAGTTCAGCGAACCAAGTTAAGCCCCGCCCCCCTGCTCTGTGATTGGTCGAATGGCGGCGGCCCGCTTCTCCTTTTTTACGAAAGTTTCTGGCAGGGAGGGAACGTCAGAAAGTAAAGTCACACCACAAGTGACATTTTTCAGTTCCTCACGCCGTTTAAAAGCGTCGTGCCGGTATCCCCTGCCTTATGGAGGACGACGAAACAATTGTTCGAGTGCTAACGCGGGCTTAGCAGGCTAACAAACATGGCGGCTCCTTCCTCCGGTACTTTGACTCCGTGACACGTGAGGACGAGGGTGAGATTTATTTAACCCATAGACATTTTATAAGGGTACGCAGCATGGAGCGCTACTGCCTACTGGCGCTGACGAGACGCGGGGCCGCCATCTTGGAGTGGTGATCCGCTCCACTCAGTGCAATTAATTTGGCAGGAGCAATGAACTGTCATCTTACCTCACTCAGTGAATACCACTGATTTTCACGCGCTTCCTTTCTTTCTTTCTTTTAGTTTATTTCGAACATGAACACACACACACTTACAGCATAATACATCACACAATTTCATATAATTTCTCTTTACATAATGTCCTAAAAGGAGTAAGAAGAAGCAAAGCGTATTTAATCCTACCCCTTTCCCACTTCAGAGCGTTTACAAATATATACATTAATGTACTGACCTTTTTATAGTAAAATGACATCCGTTAATGAGTAATACAACAGTTTTGTAAATTATAATTAATTAAGTCAGTCATTATTAACATACTGAGATGAAGAATATCTTATTTTCAATAAGGTTGAAAGTATTTGTCATAATTCTTCTTCTTTGTACTTTGTAAGCACTATTACTTTGAACAAGCTCTTAAAGTGGATCATATCAGTACAATGTTTAACTTCTTTACTTAATCCATTCCATAATTTAATTCCACATACTGATATGCTAAAGGTTTTAAGTGTTGAATGTGCATACAAATGTTTTAAATTAGATTTTCCTCTAAGGTTATATTTCTCCTCTTAGGTTGAGAAGAATTGTTGTACATTCTTTGGTAGCAGGTTATAGTTTGCTTTGTACATAATTTTAGCTGTTTGCAATTTTACCAAATTATCTAATTTTAATATTTTTGACTCAATAAATAAGGGGTTTGTATGTTTTCTATATCCAACATTATGTATCAGTCTAATTGATCTTTTTTGTAACACGGTTGACGAATGTAGCGCACATTTGTAGTTATTTCCCCATATTTCTGCACAATAACTCGATATGGTAACACTAGCGAGCAGTAGAGAATATGAAGTGATTTTTGGCCCAGGACGTATTTTGCTTTATTCATTATTGAAATGTTTTTTGCCACCTTATGTTGTATATTTTGTATATGAGATTTCCAGTTCATTTTATCATCTATTAATACTCCCAAAAATCTGGTTTCTTTTACCCTTTCAATGTCTACTCCGCTTTTTTGTCATACGTGTAGCTATGATAAAGGACACATGTTTTATTATTCATAGTTTGCTTAACTGTAATGGAATATTCTTATATGCTATAAATGACCAGACGTCCGAGATCAAAACTGGAAATATAATCCCAGAGAAGGGGGGGGGAAACGGTCAGCTATTTTTAAGTTGAAGAAACACTATGATTAGGTTATATATACATGCGTATATCCTACATAAAGAATGTATGAATACATTAGATATCTATATATCTTATAGACTGTATCTCTGTTGCTGCAGCAGCAGAGAGTTTATTCTGTCTTGACACTTTGTATTGATATGTTGTATTACATTCTTCCCTTAATTGATCATGTTTACAGTGATTGTTTTATATGTATTTTTTTATGTATGTCGCTTTGGATAAAAGGCCCACACATTTCACGATGGTGGGCTACACAAAATTGGGTTGGAAAGCTAGACTAAATTTAGACTTGTATAATACTGTAGCCACTGTACATCTGATTGTCGAGTTCAGTGTTTTTCAACCTTTTTTGAGCCAAGGCACATTTTTTCCGTTGAAAAAATCCGGAGGCACACCACCAGCAGAAATCATAAAAAAACTAAATTCAGTTGACAGTAAAAAGTCGTTGTCGCAATTGTTGGATATGAATTCAAAGCATAACCAAGCATGCATCACTTTAGCTCTTGTCTCAAAGTAGGTATACTGTCACCACCTGTCACATCACAACCTGACTTATTTGGAGTTTTTTGCTGTTTTCCTGTGTGTAGTGTTTTTTTTCTTGTCTTGCGCTCTTCTTTTGGTGTTTTTTTTCTCTTTTTTTGGTATTTTCCTGTAGCAGTTTCATGTCTTCCTTTGAGTGATATTTCCCGCATCTACTTTGTTTTTATCCTTCTTCATGGGGACATTGTCGATTGTCATGTCATGTTCGGATGTACATTGTGGACGCCGTCTTTGCTCCACAGTAAGTCTTTGCTGTCGTCCAGCATTCTGTTTTTGTTTACTTTGTAGCCAGTTCATTTTTAGTTTCGTTCTGCATAGCCTTCCCTAAGCTTCAATGCCTTTTCTTAGGGGCACTCACCTTTTGTTTATTTTTTGTTTAAGCATTAGACACCTTTTTACCTGCACGCTGTTTCCGACATCTACAAAGCAATTAGCTACCTGCTGCCGCCTATTGATATGGAAGAGTATTACACGGTTACTCTGCCGAGCTCTAGACGGCACCGACACTCAACAACAACACATCATTTGCAGACTATAATTACTGCTTTGCAAAAAATATTTTTACCCTAAATAGGTGGAATTAGATAATCTCCCACAACACACCAGACTGTATCTCACAACACAGTGGTTGAAAAACACTAGTCTAGTTAGCTAACATATATTATCCCCCTACACAATCTGGACTGTGGTCCTAACTTTTACCCCTGTTGGCGTCTACAATCTTTATCTTCATCATTTATTTCAACTTTATGTTATTCAAGTATGACATTTTTAAATGTAATTAATTTCATTGACAAGCAATTCTATTATGGTCATACTCTTGTTTGCTAGCGGCTAGGATTTCAGTACTATTGAAGATCTTTGCTCCTT
>NC_084560.2:16520420-16567920 GCF_033978685.3 Nerophis lumbriciformis | reverse complement strand
ATAACATTTAAAACAGAAGTAAAATACACATTCAAAAGCAAATACAAATTACCCTAAGAACAGTTTGTTAGATAAAAAGCAGTTAAAAAAGTTAAAAGTTAAAAACAGTTTAAAGTCTCATGCTGGGTTAAAAGCCAGTGAATAAAAATGGGTTTTAAGAAGGGTCTTAAAAATAGCCAAAAAAGGGGCCTGTCTCACATGGAGAGGGAGATCGTTCCAGAGTTTGGGACCCGCAACAGAGAAGGCTCTGTCCCCTCTGAGCTTGCGCTTTGATTTGGGTACCTCCAGGATCAGCTGATCAGCTGACCTGAGGGACCGGGTGGGGGCATAAAGGTGGAGCAGCTCAGAAAGGTAAGGTGGGGCAAGACCACGTAAGGCATGGGTGTCAAACTCTGGCCCGCGGGCCAAATTTGAGGCGATATCAAATTGACACTAAAGCTGGCCCGCCGATTATATTCAGCGGCGGTGCCGCGGTAACACCGCATTCACCGCTAATTCTCATACTGGCCAACCCTCCCGGGAGACTCTCAAATTTCAGTGCCCCTCCCGAAGATCGTCACGTCCGCTTTTCACCCAGTCCAACGAATGCTGGCTTAGTCACATAATATGTGCTTTGCATTTACGTGAGTGTGCGTACAGAAGCCGCACATATCTTGTGACTGGCCGGCACGTTGTTAGAATGGATGAAAAGCAGACGTGACGACAGCTCGTAGAGGACGTTAAACGCAGTACTTTTAAGGCACGCCCCCAAGACTGTGGACTACGAGGTATATTGACTGATGAACAACTTCGTTCGATAATGAAGGTTGCCTCAGCTCAAAGCCTGAGCCCCGACATTAATGAACTAGCATCCAAGAAAAGATGGCAGGTATCTGGCTTGGGCACATCAGATTAGATCAGTGTGTTGCAAACTGAGCAGTTTAAAGTCCTGAATGGTTGGTTTATTCATTGTTATTTTATTTTCTAATTTATTAGCCTGTGGAAAAAGTTAATGTTGATATTTACCTCAGAAGGCTGCAAATAGAAAAGAGGCATTCAATTTTCATTTAAATTGTATTCGATATGGTATTGATATTTTTTAATTATTATTATTTGAAACTCGATTTTGCATGTCACTATAAAGTTATATAAGCCTTGCTTGTTCAATATTCAATGCAAAACTTGTTTGGGTCCCTATTAAAAGGTTAATTTGTTCAACCTTGGCCCGCGGCTTTGTTCAGTTTTACATTTTGGCCCACTCTGTATTTGAGTTTGACACCCCTGACGTAAGGATTTAAAAACGAGTAAGATCATTTTAAAATGGACTCTAAAAGATACAGGCAGCCAGTGGAGGGAGGCTAAAACAGGAGTAATGTGCTCTCTTTTTTGTTGTGTTTGTTAAAAGTCGCGCAGCTGCATTTTGGACCAGCTGCAGACGTGAGAGGGAGGATTGACTAATTCCAAAATACAAAGAGTTACAGTAATCCAGCTGAGATGTGATAAAGGCATGGATTACTGTCTCAAACTGTTGCCTTCAAAGAAGGTTTTTAACCTTGGCCAGCTGATGTAAATAAAAAAAGCTGGCTTTCACCACTGTGCCAATCTGACGGTGCAATTTAAAATCACTATCAATACGAAAGCCCAGGTTGGTGATCATGGGCTTGTGCAAAGCCAAGGGGCCAAAGTCAACAGGGGGGAGCTCACAGGTACCACTAGGTCCGAACACTATTACTTCTGTCTTCTTTTCATTGCAATTTAAGAAGTTTAGGGACATCCAGGCCTTGATATCTTCAAGACAAGCAAGTAATGGCTGCATTGAAGAGGCATGATTTCTCTTTAACGGAAAATAAATTTGTGTGTCATCGGCATAACAATGAAAACAAATATCATGCTTTCTTAGGATTGAGCCCAGGGGAAGTAAATAAATAGAAAAGGGCAGTGGTCCTAAAACTGAGCCCTGTGGGACCCCACATGTCAAGGAAGCAACAGAGGATTCAGAACCAGCAACATTTACAGAGAAGGTCCTGTTAGTCAAATATGACTTCAGCCAACTCAAAGCAGTACCACAGATGCCCACTTGATGCTGTAGGCCGCGGCGGCTAATTAAAATATTATGGTCCACCGTATCAAATGCTGCTGTTAGATCCAGTAAAACTAAAATCACATGATCACCTAAATCTGTTGCTCAAAGATGTCATTAAAAACCCTTAATAATGCTGCCTCGGTACTATGGAGGGGTTTAAACCCAGACTGAAAGACTTCTATCACAGTCCTCTAAAAAAATGTTTAACTGGGTAAAAACAATCTTCTCCAAGATCTTTGAGAGGAAAGGCAGCTTAGAAATGGGTCTAAAATGGGCTAAAACTGAACTATCCAGACCAGGTTTTCAGTTATTTCACATTTTTTTGTTAAGTACATAACTCCACATGTGTTCACTCATAGTTTTGATGTGACAATCTACAATGTAAATAGTCTTGGAAATAAAGAAAACGCATTGAATGAGAAGGTTAGGCCAAAAGTGTGGACACACCTTCTCATTCAATGCGTTTTCTTTACTTTCATGACTATTTACATTGTAGATTGTCACTGAAGGCATCAAATCTTTGACACCTGTGAAGTGAAAACCATTTCAGGTGACTACTTCTTGAAGCTCACGGAGAGAATGCCAAGAGTGTGCAAAGCAGTAATCAGAGCAAAGGGTGGCTAATTTGAAGAAACTGGAAAATAAAACATGTTTTCAGTTATTTCACCTTATACATAAGTCCACATGTCTTCATTCATAGTTTTGATGTGACAATCTACGATGTAAATAGTCATGAAAATAAAGAAAACGCATTAAAGGAGAAGATGTGTCCAAACTTTTAGCCTGTACTGTATATTTAATTTTTGCACAATGCTCAAACGTATACACTTCTGCATTGGATACATGTTTATTTCCTTGAACTCATACTAAAGATTCTGCATAGTTGTGTAATCGCAGTGAAAACGCACAACATGGCTCGAGTTGAACCATCATGTTTTTTCTCATTTTTTGCAGCTATTTATTTTGTTTAGCCAGGTAAACATCTGTTTGAAAAGTTTGTCTAACATTTGTGTCCCCCTATGTGTGTCCGCAGTGAAAGCCCTATATCAAAGCACATATCCAGAATACCTCCAATACATCTACCTAGTGGCACCTGTGTCGCTAATGCTGCTAAATCCCATCGGCTTTGCCTTTTGTGAAGTCCAGAAATGGAAGAATCAGGGAGACCACCAGCAGGGCAAGCTTCTGATTGTGGGACAAGTGGCTCTGCAAGTCCTTAAGAACCCTATTGTTTTTATGGTCATCATTGGCATCGCGGCCCATTTTGTTCTGCGCCAGACCATACCCTCATTCATGTCCGACTTCGTGGATGGTTTGGCCAACTCTTTTGAGGGAGCAGCTCTGTTCTACTTGGGTCTGTCCATGGTGGGCCAGCTAAAGAATCTAACCAGGTCAACTGTTGTGACGCTGATACTACTCTTGACAGCAAAATTGTAAGTAAAAACACCTTACTTTTGCTACTCCTTGTGTCCTAAATGACCGGATTCTTTGAATGAGTTAACATGTTTTTTTTGTTTTGTTTTTTGTTTGTTTGTTTTTTTTTGGGTTTTTTTGTCCTGTCCAGCTTCTCAGGCAAATCATATAGTTGATGTAGATGCCCATATTGGCTGTTCAGATTTACTTTACAAAAGAGAAGTGTGGGATACTTCTCTTGTTGCCTTATTTGTATTTGACTTTATTAAATGTATTTATATTATCATTTGGTGCAGCCGGGCCGTAGCAGGAGGGGATACAAAGAGAAAAAAAGGAAGACAGAGGGGGAAATTGTGGGGACAAGAGGGGGATAAGACAGAGAGACAAAAACAACAACAGCAAACACAACAATAACAACAACAACAACAATAGAGCAACATCAGCAAATAGGATATGTACAAATATGATGGTAAAAGTGATAGCAAAGAAGCAGTTAGCGAAATAAATAATACAGAAATGACAATGAGCATTATTACACTACAAATGGAGCAATACATATACCAATAGAAATAGCGCTATTGATAATGAACAATACCAATAATGTACTTCTATTATCAACAATACAGTTGTTCAAATACAACAATACATATACGTAATAACTAGAGATACAAAATAATGCAGAAAAATGGAGGGGAAGAAAGAGAAGCAACCTATATTAACCTTGTAGATTGTTATGGTAACAATAGGTTAAGCCTTGTCAGTGTGCCATGTGTTACCCAGTTTACCCTAGGGCAGGGGTCGGCAACCCAAAATGTTGAAAGAGCCATATTGGACCAAAAATACAAAAACAAATCTGTCTGGAGCCGCAAAAAATTCAAAGCCATATTACATACAGATAGTGAGTCATGAGATATACATTGAATTAAGAGGACTTAAAGGAAACTAAATGAGCTCAAATATAGCTACAAATGAGGCATAATGATGCAATATATTGCCAGCTATATGTACATGTATGTACATATAGCTAGCCTAAATAGCATGTTAGCATCGATTAGTTTGCAGTCATGCAGTGACCAAATATGTCTGATTAGCACTACACACAAGTTAATAACATCAACAAAACTCACCTTTCATGCACAACCTTAAAGGTTTGGTGGACAAAATGAGACAGAAAAAGAAGTGGCATAAAACACGTCCTAGAACGTCGGGAAAAGTTATACACGTAAACAAACTACGGTGAGTTCAAGGACCGCCAAAATTAGTAGGACAAAACGGCGCTCACCAAATACTCGAATCAGTGAAGCATGTTTAATATAAACAGTGTGCTTTGTAACAATTGGGGAGGTTTGTGTCATGTTTGTCCTCCTACAGAAACCATATTAAAACTAAAAATTGATTTTTTTCCCCTCATCTTTTTCCATTTTTCATACATTTTTGAAAAAGCTCCGGAGAGCCACTAGGGCGGCGCTAAAGAGCCGCATGCGGCTCTAGAGCCGCGGGTTGCCGACCCCTGCCCTAGGGTAACAACGTTAATATATGTTTGATGAAACGTGATTATGTGCATGAGTGTATGTATGTATATGTACTTGTATATGTACAGTATGTGTATACCGGTATGTACAGTGAATGTATATGTACAGTATGTGTATATGTATGTTTGTACAGTGAATGTATACTGTATGTACATTATGTGTATATGTATGTTTGTACAGTGAGTGTATATGTACACGTATGTGTATATGTATGTTTGTACAGTGAATGTGCATGTGGATGTATGAACTTTGAGTATGTAGGTATGTACTTTATTTGTGTATGTATGTGGGAGCGTAGGTACGTATGTATGTATGTATGTATGTATGACTAACGGTGTGTATGTGAGTATATGTGTATTTGTATGTACAATATATTTGACTCCCAGTGTGTGTGGGAGCCAGAGTACACATGTTGACATCAGGAAGGTATGGTATTCTCAGTAATAGAAGACTATTACGTTTCCCAGGTTGCTGATGCCTCTTATTTGTAAAGACATGGTGGATCTTCTGGACAACACCAGCCCTGTCAACCACTCGAGCCTCTCGAACTACGCTTTTCTTTACGGAGCCTTCCCCACGGCGCCGAGCGTCGCAATCTACGCTGTGTATTATAACTCCCAGCTGGAAGTGGTGAGTAGACTAGCAGTGGTCAGTGCTCACCTAAACCAACACAAAGCAGGATACAAACTGTTGATATTCAAGGAGATATTTAAGAGGTGATATTTCAACAGAAGGAAGGTAAAAAAAAATGTGTTCCACGATCACCTTCATTTACTAACTGTTCAGGAATTGTTTGAATTAAAATTACTGTAATATTCTTATAAATATGTGCCTGACAAGATGGCAATTAACATGCGATATGGTGGCGATTCGATTCAGAATCGATTCTCAATTCAACACGATTATTGATTAAAACTAATACTTGCAATATATTATATGGTGTAAAAATGATGATACAACCTTTTCAAAATAGGTTACTGGTTACAGCTACTGACATATGATGTACACACAGAATGAGTAAGCATGGAGATGGCCTAAAAATGCTTTGAAAATATATATAATCTTAAATCTTTTTTTAATTTTTTTTTTTTAAATGATGAATCAATTTAGAATCTAAATAAATAAGAATACTAATTTATTATACACTCCACCCTTTTCCGGGCACTCCACCTGGAAAAGGGTGGAGTGCCATCTCCGGGTTGGGGAGGAGATCTTGCCCCAAGTGGAGGAGTTCAAGTACCTCGGAGTCTTGTTCACGAGTGAGGGAAGAGTGGATCGTGAGATCGACAGGCGGATCGGTGCGGCGTCTTCAGTAATGCGGACGCTGTATCGATCCGTTGTGGTGAAGAAGGAGCTGAGCCGGAAAACAAAGCTCTCAATTTACCGGTCGATCTACGTTCCCATCCTCACCTATGGTCATGAGCTTTGGGTTATGACCGAAAGGACAAGATCACGGGTACAAGCGGCCGAAATTAGTTTCCTCCGCCGGGTGGCGGGGCTCTCCCTTAGAGATAGGGTGAGAAGCTCTGCCATCCGGGAGGAGCTCAAAGTAAAGCCGCTGCTCCTCCACATCGAGAGGAGCCAGATGAGGTGGTTCGGGCATCTGGTCAGGATGCCACCCGAACGCCTCCCTCGGGAGGTGTTTAGGGCACGTCCGACCGGTAGGAGGCCGCGGGGAAGACCCAGGACACGTTGGGAAGACTATGTCTCCCGGCTGGCCTGGGAACGCCTCAGGGTCCCACAGGAAGAGCTGGACGAAGTGGCTGGGGAGAGGGAAGTCTGGGCTTCCCTGCTTAGGCTGCTGCCCCCGCGACCCAACCTCGGATAAGCGGAAGAAGATGGATGGATGGATTGATGGCTGGATGGACAATTTCTTTATTGGATTCTATTGGAAAGGCAACAGGAACGTGTTTGCAGGGCAGTTTTGTCACCTAGTGGCCTTTTGTAGGTATTGCCTAAATGTTTACACAGTATGTCTGTCAAAAGAAGCTGTAAAAAAAGAAAAACACATTTGGCGTTAATCCTGAAAGTGTTTTCCACAGAACTGCAATCTACCAGTGGCGGTGGGTTGCAGGGGAGGTGGGGGAGATTACATAATTTGCATAACTGTGATTGGAATAGAATAGAAAGTACTTTATTGATCCCTGGGGGAAATTCAGCACCACATTTCGCTCACAATAAACAATAAACACTTAGGTATTTTTTTGCATGTGAATAATATAAATACAGTCTATTATACAGCATTATTCACATGTGAATAACATAAATACAGTCTATTATACAGCATTATTCACATGTGAATAATATAAATACATTATACATTTAAGTACAGTCAAAAAGGAACATATGCATTATATAGTCTGATGGCTGTCGGTATGAATGGCTCTTACGGCCCTTGTGGGAGAAACAAAAAGTCAACAGAAAACATGAAAAGCAAAACAAATATGTTTAGAAATACAAATTAATTATGTAATGTGTTAATGAGAAAAGGGCACAGAGGTAGTGGCAAATCTATTTCTGCCATTCCGCCACAAATAAATAAATGTATGGGATACATTACCTTATACGCTCCATAAGTTGAAGTCTCACATAATATCATGCATGACTCCCACTCTTGTTGAACTTCGGAGGCATATTCAAACTCCAAATTGTTACGATTTTGCGTACAAGTTACCACGATTGACTGTTTTGTGTTTTTAATAGATCATTTCTGGGATGGTGATCAGCACTTTCCTCTCAGCTCCAATAATGTTTACCTCAGCCTGGCTGCTCACGCTCCGTTGGATGGATTCTAGGCTTCTGATGAACGCACTGCAGGATGTCCGCTTTTATATAAGCATTGCCAGCTTAGTGGCACTGGTGAGTCAGAACAATTGTATTACGCGCATGTATTTACTTTGAACTGATGCTTCTTTTACATATTTTAATCTTCATCTTTACCCTGCATGGCAGACGCTAAATGTTTCACAACTTGTGATGTACGTTTTGGGGGACATATCGAGACAGATGGATAGTAAACTAGCAAGTCGTGTTCAGGATGTAAATGGCAGATTGATGGTTTACACCAGTGTTTTTCAACCACTGTGCCGCGGCGCACTAGTGGGCCGTGAGATACAGTCTGGTGTGCCGTGGGAGATTACGTAGTTTCACCTATTTGGGTTAAAAATATTTTTTGCAAACCAGGAATTATAGTCTACAAATGATGTGTTGTTGTTGAGTGTCAGTGCTGTCTAGAGCCCGGCAGAGTAACCGTGTAATACTCTTCCATATCAGTAGGTGGCAGCTGGTAGCTATTAGCTTTGTAGATGTCGGAAACAGCGGGAGGCAGCATGCAAGTAAAAAAGTGTCTAATGCTTAACCCAAAAATAAACAAAAGGTGAGTGCCCCTAAGAAAAGGCATTGAAGCTTAGGGAAGGCTATGCAGAACATAACTAAAACTCAACTGGCTACAAAGTAAACAAAAACAGAATGCTGGACGACAGCAAAGACTTACTGTGGAGCAAAGACGGCGTCCACAATGTACATCCGAACAGGACATGGCAGTCAACAATGTCCCCACAAAGAAGGATAAAAACAACTGAAATATTCTTGATTGCTAAAACAAAGTAGATGCGGGAAATATCGCTCAAAAGAAGACATGAAACTGCTACAGGAAAATACCAAAAAAAGAGAAAAAGCTACCAAAATAGGAACGCAAGACAAGAACTAAAAACAGTACACACAGGAAAATAGCAAAAAAGTCAGGGTGTAATGTGACAGGTGGTGACAGTACACCTACTTTGAGACAAGAGCTATAGTGATGCATGCTTGGTTATGCTTTAAAGTCATGTCCAACAATTGTGACAACAACTTTTTACTGTCAACTGAGTTTTGTCTTTTAATGATTTCTGCTGGTGGTGTGCCTCAAGATTTTTTCAATGCAAAAAATGTGCCTGGGCTCAAAAAAGGTTGAAAAACACTGCTCTACACAATGTTTTGCTCGTTTCCTCATTTTACTTTTAGCCCAGTTGGCACCTTTTGTATGGCAAAGCAGCAAGTTACACAAGTCAACAGTCTCTGAAAAGGGTTTTATTTGAACTACTAAGGCAAAGTGTAAAACCAACACAAAGGCACATAAACCACATTCAAGCAAATCAAATAAAACTGCTAAATCGAAACGTTTAACTACATATAACATAAAGGGAGAAGGAATGTTACAGTGAAGAAATACATTTATTGAGATATTAATAAATATATATTATTTTAAGATCATTTTAACAGCTGGTGCCATGTAAAAACTCCTCTTTATTCAGTTTTCACAGTTCTGTCTGGTTTAATGTTAATAATAAAAAAATAAAATAATAATAAAAACAGCTTTAAATTTTGCCACTGAACGGTTCAATGCTCCGTAAACCAACAGTAGTATTTAAAAAAAAAAAACACGGCCTGACACATAAACATGGTTTAAATGGCTTACAGTATGTGTATTTTAAGTGTTGAGTCAGTCAAGCGTACACTTGGCGGGATGTCAAAAGAGCAACAACATGACGACACCACATGCAAATCACTATAAAAACAATACTCCATGCACCCTCATTTTTCTTTATACAACACTGAAATGGAAACAGGAGTTCAGAATCGAGAGCTTGAGTTTTCTCCACATACAACATGGAAATGTAGTCAAATAGACTAAAATGAAACGTGCTTTTTAAGAGGTTTGAGCAGACCCATTTGCTTTGCTAACTGATTCCAAGTATCAAATGTGCTGACTTGAAAAGAACATGTCTCACTAGTCGTCAACATATGGGAGGATTACTTACATTATATTTTCTCTGACAGTTGTGGACCATCGCAGTCATGCTTTTTAAAAAGGCATTCAAGAGGCTACCCGACAGGTTTACTGCAAACCTGTTCTTGGCACAGGTGAGGACAGTAAAACAGTTTTAGCCACTAATTAAAAGTCTGTCGTCTTGCATGTTAAGCAGTCGTCATCATGTGCTGTCTTAGTTTGTCACTTGTTTTGGAATGATCCTGTGGAAATTTGTGGCGGAGAAAGACAACTTTATCTGTCAGATCTTGACTTTTACGCTACTGAGCACCTCACTCTACAGCACTTATGTCTGGCCAGGTATGGCGTGAAAACACACTGCAACAACATCATATCCCCATGCTACAAACCCCGTTTCTATATGAGTTGGGAAATTGTGTTAGATGTAAATATAAATGGAATACAATGATTTGAAATGCTTTTCATGCATTACAAAGACAAGATATTTGATGTTCAAACTCATAAACTTTTTTTTGTTTTTTGCAAATAATAATTAACTTAGAATTTCATGGCTGCAACACGTGCCAAAGTAGTTGGGAAAGGGCATGTTCACCACTGTGTTACATGGCCTTTCCTTTTAACAACACTCAGTAAACGATTGGGAACTGAGGAAACTAATTGTTGAAGCTTTGAAAGTGGAATTATTTCCCATTCTTGTTTTATGTAGAGCTTCAGTCGTTCAACAGTTCGGGGTCTCCGCTGTCGTATTTTACGCTTCATAATGCGCCACACATTTTCGATGGGAGACAGGTCTGGACTGCAGGCGGGCCAGGAAAGTACCCGCACTCTTTTTTTACGAAGCCACGCTGTTGTAACACGTGCTGAATGTGGCTTGGCATTGTCTTGCTGAAATAAGCAGGGGCGTCCATGAAAAAGACGGCGCTTAGATGGCAGCATATGTTGTTCCAAAACCTGTATGTACCTTTCAGCATTAATGGTGCCTTCACAGATGTGTAAGTTACCCATGCCTTGGGCACTAATGCACCCCCATACCATCACAGATGCTGGCTTTTGAACTTTGCGTCGATAACAGTCTGGATGGTTCGCTTCCCCTTTGGTACGGATGACACGATGTCGAATATTTCCAAAAACAATTTAAAATGTGGACTCGTCAGACCACAGAACACTTTTCCACTTTGCATGAGTCCATCTTAGATGATCTCGGGCCCAGAGAAGCCGGCGGCGTTTCTGGATGTTGTTGATAAATGGCTTTCGCTTTGCATAGTAGAGCTTTAACTTGCACTTACAGATGTAGCGACCAACTGTATTTAGTGACAGTGGTTTTCTGAAGTGTTCCTGAGCCCATGTGGTGATATCCTTTAGAGATTGATGTCGGTTTTTGATACAGTGCCGTCTGAGGGATCGAAGGTCACGGTCATTCAATGTTGGTTTCCGGCCATGCCGCTTACGTGGAGTGATTTCTCCAGATTCTCTGAACCTTTTGATGATATTATGGACCGTAGATGGTGAAATCCCTAAATTTCTTGCAATTGCACTTTGAGAAACGTTGTTCTTAAACTGTTTGACTATTTGCTCACTCAGTTGTGGACAAGAGGTGTACCTCGCCCCATCCTTTCTTGTGAAAGACTGAGCATTTTTTGGGAAGCTGTTTTTATACCCAATCATGGCACCCACCTGTTCCCAATTAGCCTGCACACCTGTGGGATGTTCCAAATAAGTGTTTGATGAGCATTCCTCAACTTTATCAGTATTTATTGCCACCTTTCCCAACTTCTTTGTCACGTGTTGCTGCCATCAAATTCTAAAGTTAATGATTATTTGCAAAAAAAAATTGTTTATCAGTTTGAACATCAAATATGTTGTCTTTGTAGCACCAACTGAATATGGGTTGAAAGTGATTTGCAAATCTTTGTATTCCGTTTATATTTACATCCAACACAATTTCCCAACTCGTATGGAAACGGGGTTTGTACATGTCTAACATGCACGTTTTCTTTTTGTAGCTTTCATTGCACTCTCTCTGGTGCTCCTGAGAAGGTTTGACAACTTGAAAGTTTCACCAGGATGGTTTATATTTGCCAGCTGGGGGTAAGTCACCATGACGAGCTGCCTGTCAATGTCTTGGCGTGACACCCAGACACCTCACCTCTCATGTCGTGCTCGAATTAGTGTTACTAATCAGAAATGTGTGCAGAGCTTGGACAAACTTTAAACACAATACAATTATATGGCTTATTTATTGCAACACATGTCATTGCACAGACAGGTTCTGTTATTGTTTTACATTATTTGCATGTAGTTAGTTATCTGTTAATACTTACATCAGGGGTGTCAAACGTACGACAGGTTTTATCCAGCCTGCGGGATGAGTTTGCTAAGTATAAAAATTAAACTCAAGTTTTTGAATGAAAGAAACAGCTCTTCTAAATGTGTCTACTGGATGTCGCTATAGCAATTCTTTGTATCTTTGTAGATGATGCTACATACTGTATGTACAAGATAAACATCAGTCGAGGAAAATGATCAAACTACATAAATAACATACTGTAATTTGATTTTGATATCATTTTTTCATCTTGATAGTAGGGCTGGGCGATATGGCCTTTTTTTAATATCTCGATATTTTTAGGCCATGTCACGATACACGATATATATCTCGATATTTTGCCTTAGCCTTGAATTAACACTTGATACATATAATCACAGCAGTATGATGATTCTATGTGTCTACATTAAAACATTCTTGTTCATACTGCATTAATATATGCTAATTTTAAACTTTCATGCAGAGAAGTAAATCACAACTAAGTCAATTTATCAAAACTGTATTTATTAAACAGTTATTAAGCAATGGCACAAACATTCATGTCATTTCCAAAACAGAAAGTGCAAGATTGTCAGAGACGTATTAAAACAGGCTATTAGTGCACTTTTGTGCATGGTGTCACTAAGATGACTTATCAAAACAACACTAAATTAAACTGCACTTTTTGTACAGAACACCACTACAATAGTTTAAAAACATGATGTCACACAAGATATTTCAATAAATGTCAAATAAAAATGAGCTGCATTATAGGAAATCAAATAGTGTTCGTCCTTCACTATGTGGTAGGTTCCTGCGGACATTATCACCTTTTGTTGTCAACTCGGTGTTGATCTGGAAATGTTTGCCTCGGCATTTTGATGGTGTGGGCGTGTGGCACCGAACGGAGATGTTGACATGCAGAGTTAGCACTCTTCATTCTCTAGCGGGTGATTTTTCAAATGATGCTACATATTATAAATGATAAATGGGTTATACTTGTATAGCGCTTTTCTACCTTCAAGGTACTCAAAGCGCTTTGACAGTATTTCCACATTCACCCATTCACACACACATTCACACACTGATGGCGGGAGCTGCCATGCAAGGTGCTAACCAGCAGCCATCAGGAGCAAGGGGTGAAGTGTCTTGCCCAAGGACACAACGGACGTGACTAGGATGGTAGAAGGTGGGGATTGAACCCCAGTAACCAGCAACCCTATTAGCAGTAATGCTACTTTTTGTAGAAACGCTTTTGCCCCACACTTAACAAATTACGGTTGTCTGTTCGACATATTCCCGCTTGAAGCCAAACCACCGCCAGACAATGGACCCCCTGCTGTTTTTCTTGGGAATTAATTATTCCTTCATTTGTTACCAGATTCGCACCTTCTTTCTCTCGTATTACCACTCGCATCACAGCTAACGTTACCCTTGCCGCTACCTCTCTGCTCCGCGAGGGCGTATACGTATGTGACGTATGTAGAAGGTGCGCTTGCTGTCTGTGAGAAGGAGACACAAGATGGAGTGGGAAGAGCCTGTCGTGTAATGCCAGCAGCTAAAAGCAACTGCGTGAGAACGTATACTCGAATATCACCATATAGTCATTTTCTATGTCGCACAGAGACAACCCCGCGATATATCGCGTATATTGATATATCGCCCAGCCCTACTTGATAGATTGAAAATTAACACCAATGAGTTGACTGATGAACATTATCACATAACTTATTAAGAAATCAAAATAACGACAAAGTATACATACTATTAACCGCAACAGATAATTGTAAAACAACAAAACAACAATATTATGATTTGTACAATTTCAGAATGTGCTTGTTCTATTTTTAAACAAAGAAAACAATCTGAAGTTGTCTTTATTTTTAAGTTATCGTGCCGTGGTTTTACCAGTCCGGCCCACTTGGGAGTAGATTTTTCTCCATGTGGCCCCCCATCTAAAATGAGTTTTGACACCCCTGACTTACATGCTGTCAGGTTTGTCACTGACAGTTTAGTTATGTTTTGAGTTTTTCCTCTGTTTGTCTTTATTTCCTGTCGGCGCTCTTATTTTGGTTATTTTCTACTTGTCTCCCTGAGTGCTGTGTCCCCTCAGCTGTGGCTGATTGGCACCTGGCCACACCTGGTGTCAATCAGCCAGCTGCTATTTAAACCTGCCTTCTCCTCCAGTCAGTGCTGGATTATTGTAGTGTCTACTTGTCATTGTCATTACTACCTGTCTTAATACTTGTCGTTGTAGCTCTGTCTACTTTTGTTTCACTCTGCTCATGTCCTAGTTCCTTCGTGTCACAGTAAGTGTTTTTGTTTCTTGTCCACAGTTAGCCTCTGTGCTATTTTAGTTCATAACCAAGTTTGTTCTCCGCCTTGTGCGCGCCTTTTGTTGTTACCCTTTTGTTTGTTTTTTTGCCATAGTGTTTAATTAAATCATGTTTTCTTGTACCAAACCTACCGCCATCTCTGCATCTTGGGGTTCGCCACCAACAAACTCTGACACATGCATTGCGTTATGAAAGCAGTTTTAAATTTCAATTGTGTGTGCTGTCTTTCTATTACCAGGATCCCTGCCTTCATAACTGCCGTGCTACTTATTTGTGGGGAAAAAATGCCTGACACCATAGACTCGTCTGTCTTTTACAGCAAGCCACAGGTATGCAGCAAATATATTTTTGCCCAATTCATGAGGTTTCTTACAAGTATGTCGTTTGACAGATCATCTGCACCACAATAGTGCTGTCGCTCAGTTTACTACTAGGAGGGAGCTCCCTGCTGTTTCTCGGTCGAGGAAGCTGGGCCCAAAAGGACAGAAGTCGAGGGGAAAACACATCTGTGGAGGACCTTGTGACTGAAACTGAACAGGACAGCCAGTCTTTGTTTGAGCCAGAAGCCCGTTCAGAAGATCTTAACACAGGTACTCAATCGCTCGTATTCATGCTATTATCCTAATTACTAGTGTGTCATTTTCTAATAGTTTTACAATAGCAATTTATGAAGCAAACACATTGTTTATTTAAAGCAACCAACAACTCAACAAGTGTGTATTTATACACACTTTCAGAACAGATACATCATTTTCAATGGTTGCAGTTTGCATTTTCTGCATTTGACATTATGCCTATATCATATCAAATTAAATCAACCTTTTTTTCTGTAGTACTTTTCATAGACAGGCAAGTGGCAAACACAGTGCTGTACAACATAGAAAAAATAACATAGTGATCATTGACACGTTCATGATATCTTCTTCACCATTCACCACTTCCTCGATAATAAATGATTGTCACTTTATCAGCGTGCCACATGTGTGACTGTGCACCGCCCCAGCCCATGCTTGACATGATCATCAGCACCAACATGAACCACATCACATGTATTGAGCAACCAACTATTAAACCAATTGCCCGAAACCTTAGCACATAATAAATGGGGTGATTATAACATGTTCAACACAAAATCCTTCAAGTTAGAACTATGATCAGTCATATAATATTGATGTTTTCTGCTGCCTCCTCAGGTCAAAATGAGAATAGCAGTGAGTCAACGACCTGCCTTGTCTTTAGAGTGGACGAGCGCCATCAAAATGAACATAAACAAGTGGCCCGTCACGTGCCCTTATGTTTGCTTCTGGGTGTCAGCTTGCTAGCAGTGAGTAAGCACCATCATGTTCTCACACGCAGTGCTCGCATTATCATGGCTAACGCATCACACACGTTTTTAGGTCATGTCCATACAAACACAAGGATCCAATGTTGATTTGTAATTATATTTTTTTACATATAAATATGCATGTATATGTGTGTGTGTGTGTGTGTATATATATATGTATGTATGTATGTATGTATGTGTGTGTGTGTGTGTATATATTTATACATATGTGTGTGTGTATATGCAGTATGTGGGTGTTTAATATATATATATATATATATATATATATATATATATATATATATATATATACATACACACACATATTTATATATGTGTTTGTGTATATGCATAGATATGTGTGTATGTACAGTATGTGTATATATATATATATATATATATATATACACATTTATATATGTGTATGTGTGTGTATATATTTATATATATGTGTGTGTGTATACAGTATGTGGGTATTTAATATATATATATATATACACACTTATTTATATATATGTGTGTGTGTGTATATACGTAGAAATGTGTGTATGTATGTATGTATGTATATATATATATATATATATATATATATATATATATATATATATATATATATATATATATATATGTATATATATATATGTATGTATGTGTATATATATATATATGTGTGTGTATATACAGGTAAAAGCCAGTAAATTAGAATATTTTGAAAAACTTGATTTATTTCAGTAATTGCATTCAAAAGGTGTAACTTGTACATTATATTTATTCATTGCACACAGACTGATGCATTCAAATGTTTATTTCATTTAATTTTGATGATTTGAAGTGGCAACAAATGAAAATCCAAAATTCCGTGTGTCACAAAATTAGAATATTACTTAAGGCTAATACAAAAAAGGGATTTTTAGAAATGTTGGCCAACTGAAAAGTATGAAAATGAAAAATATGAGCATGTACAATACTCAATACTTGGTTGGAGCTCCTTTTGCCTCAATTACTGCGTTAATGCGGCGTGGCATGGAGTCGATGAGTTTCTGGCACTGCTCAGGTGTTATGAGAGCCCAGGTTGCTCTGATAGTGGCCTTCAACTCTTCTGCGTTTTTGGGTCTGGCATTCTGCATCTTCCTTTTCACAATACCCCACAGATTTTCTATGGGGCTAAGGTCAGAGGAGTTGGCGGGCCAATTTAGAACAGAAATACCATGGTCCGTAAACCAGGCACGGGTAGATTTTGCGCTGTGTGCAGGCGCCAAGTCCTGTTGGAACTTGAAATCTCCATCTCCATAGAGCAGGTCAGCAGCAGGAAGCATGAAGTGCTCTAAAACTTGCTGGTAGACGGCTGCGTTGACCCTGGATCTCAGGAAACAGAGTGGACCGACACCAGCAGATGACATGGCACCCCAAACCATCACTGATGGTGGAAACTTTACACTAGACTTCAGGCAACGTGGATCCTGTGCCTCTCCTGTCTTCCTCCAGACTCTGGGACCTCGATTTCCAAAGGAAATGCAAAATTTGCTTTCGTCAGAAAACATGACTTTGGACCACTCAGCAGCAGTCCAGCTGGTGTCGGTCCACTCTGTTTCCTGAGATCCAGGGTCGTTGACAATGGAGATTGTTCTGCAGCCATGACAAAATATCAGACAATCAATAGAGGTTCATCTTTGTCGCGAAATTGTTCACTGCTTCACTGTGCACCCCGCCCTCGTCCCTATTTGAGCATTATAACGTTAACAAGTTAATATTCATTGAAATAAATTCAGAAACATTTTTTTACCTCACGAAAATATAGGCCTAGTCTTTCTAAAACATTTTTTTAACTTCTTAAAAGCGTTCTGCTTGCTGCAACTGCGCACACAAAGTGTGAGGAACGCACTCCTGATCTGAGGGCATTGGCAACAATAGTCAACACTTTCTTAATGGAAATGACAATAATATTATAATAATGATAAATAATATTATCACGCATTGATATCTCTTAGCCACTAATGCGTGGTACGCATTGAATGTCTCTGCTGCATTGGATCAGTCTCCTTTCTTTAACAGGCAAAAGCTTTATAACCTCACTAATGCCTTGCATCGTCTATATTAGATATATAACAACGGGCGGGTGCGGGCGGGTGTGGTTTTGATAAAATGTTGGTTCGGGTGGATGGCGGATGGTTGACGACTTTTGTGATGCGGTTGCAGATGAAATAATTGCCTATCCGCGCATCTCTAGTATGTATACACTTGTATATGTGTGTGTGTATATACAGTATGTGGGTGTTTATATATGTATGTATATGTATATTTGTATATATATATATATATGTATGTATATGTATATATACATGTGTGTATATATATGTGTGTGTGTGTGTGTGTGTGTGTGTGTGTATATATACATAGATATGTGTATGTATGTATGTGTATACAGTATATATACACATGTATTTGTGTGTGTGTGTATATACAGTATGTGGGTGTTTATATATGTATGTATATATATATATTTATGTGTATATATGTATATTTGTGTATATATATGTATATATATATATATATATATATATATGTAGATATACATGTGTGTGTGTGTGTATATATATGTATAGATGTGTATATATGTATATATATTTGTGTATATATAAATGTGTAGATACGTGTATGTGTGTGTGTATATATACACACACACACACAATATACTGTATATATACATTGTAAGGGCTGCAATGATTGTGTATCATTGCAGCCATTATTTATATATATATATATATATATATATATATATATATATATATGTATGTGGGGGGAAAAAAAATCACAAGACTACTTCATCTCTACAGGCCTGTTTCATGAGGGGTTCCCTCAATCAATCTCCTGATGATTGAGGGAACCCCTCATGAAACAGGCCTGTAGAGATGAAGTAGTCTTGTGATTTTTTTTCCCACACATACATATATTGCGCTCTACTACGGTATCAAGCACTATTTTTTGGATAACCTTATTAAGATATATATATATATATATATATATATATATATATATATATGAGACAGAGAATGCCTATGTAGACGATAAGGCCCAATATAATGTCTTTAGATGTATTTAGGTGTATTTAAAAGCATCAATAATCTTTCTGTATATGTGTCCCATGTCACTGCTTGAGTATCTTCTCCTATGATCTATTGTGACAGAACTTGTGTAGCAGTGTGTGGTTGCTCTTTCACCAACATACGGGCAGACTTTACGTGGAGCTGCAATTCTTCTGTGCAGTTGCTAATTACGGGCAGGTCAGTGTACTTCCCAAACTGTGAATACACACTTATCACATCATATGAGGACATGACCCGACTGTGTGTTTGCAGGGTTTTCTCTCCTTTGCACTCTTTGGACTGGACAAACATTTGATTATCCTGCCGTTTCGGAAGAGGTAAGAGACATGCAATTAACTATTGGCTTGTGCATCAATCAATGGCCTCATTTAGAATGATGTTCCAGATGATTGCCAGTTCAGCATGGAGTCCACCTTCCTTCCTAATTCAGCCGAGCTACTGTACATACCCTAAACAAGACGTGTATCTGCTTTGTATCTGTATGTTGACATTGTACTCACCTGGGATTCAGGTTGCACCTGCTGTGGTATGGAAAGAAGCAAGGAGAGCAAACACAAAGTGATTTACCCGAGGAGGTCAGAATGACCTGCACTAACTTTGTCAAATACCACAAAGTCAAGTGTTTTCATGACATTGTCAGAAAGAGAAGGTGAGTCTACTGCCAGACATCATTCTCTAACTTGCATGATTTGGAGGTGTTCCTCCCCATGTCCCAATGTGAGATTTTACAAAGAAAACATCACTTAGAAGAATGTAAGATTAACTCGCACCAAACGAAATGGAACGTTAGAAATGCTGTGGCAGTGGTTTGTATTTCAAGATCGCTTATTCGTTCATTTTTCTGTGATTTAAAAAAGGGATTCCGCTTCAGATCATTCAATCATCATGCTGAAGCATAATGATTGAATTTTCCATACACTTCTAGAGACACCGCTCATCCAATGGGCAGGACATAGAGTGGAACAACCCACTCTGTGCTCCCCTTTGAAGTCAATGGACACTCTGCTTCAACACTGTTTAAAGCACTATGATCGCGAAAAAAGTTGTCTTGAAAGTAGCCGATTCTGAACAAAAGTTGAACGCATTCTACTGCATATATAGTCAATGAAACATAAACACAAAAGTACTTACTTGACCACTTATTTTCTGGCCATTTTAAGGGAAGCCGATCTTCCCTTACCGGCTCAGTGGCCTTGTGGTTAGAGTGTCCCCCCTGAGACTGGGAGGTCGTGAGTTCTATGGCGTCACATTAGTGCCAAAAATCCGAGCGCATAAAAACTGTTATTGCGCGCTGATTCTCCACTTCGTGCGCGCGCGACACCCTTTTGCGCACGCGTGGTGCCTTTTTGCGGGCGCGCGGTGCCTTTCTGTGCGCGCGCGGTGCCTTTCTGCACGCTCTCTGTGTACTCCTGGCATCTCTCCTCTCGCTCTCATGTTTCTTTTTGGCACTTTGGGGGCGGGTATGCTTAGACGGCCCCTTCTTTCTGATTGGTCAGGCGGAAAATGCTGACAAATGCTCAGAGCCAATCAGAAGTATAGCAGGGCGGGTCATCGTCAATATGTATCAAGATTTACGGAGGTAGAAGTGGATAAAAAAAATGTCGCGCGCTGATGAAGGTTATTTCATACCACATAAACACAATACAGGGTAATACAAAATGTGACCTAAATAAATAATAAGACAACAAACACCATAATCACATCTTTCAGCCAGAACTGGTCCACCAGCAATAACATCCAACCATAACATTATTTTATATTTTCACTTCTTCTTGAACATTTGTTTTCTAATTTATGGAATTTCTTTTGATTCAGCCATAAAATTAATAAAATAATCTTTGAATTTTGTTTTTAAAATGTTAAAAATAGCTTTTAATAATGTATTCTGAAACAGTTTAAAATAATCAGAGAGCTGACTAACACTGACCCTACCCAACTATGTTGCACAATTAAGTCTTTTTTTTTTTTAAAGCGAAAGAGGTAATTTCAACAGGTACAGCATCCTATGTCATATCTACATGTAATAAGATTTGTAACAAGGCAAACCGTTTGTAAATTGGTCGAAAATCGAGCAAGTTATGGTAATTTAATTAGTACATGTACCATTGACATCAATGTAATGATTGAGGCTAGCTGTCCGAGGTAAGATGGCTACCAATCATTCTCCAGTGTAGCAACGTTGTAGCCATCTTACCTCAGACAGCTAGCCTCAATCATTACATTGATGTCAATGGTACATGTACTAATTAAATGACCATAACTTGCTCGATTTTTGACCAATTTACAAACGGGTTGTTTTATTATTTATTTGGGTCACATTTTGTATTACCCTGTATTGTGTTTATGTGGTATGAAATAACCTTCATCAGCGTGCAACATTTTTTTTAATCCACTTATTCCTCCGTAAATCTTGATACATATTGACGATGACCCGCCCTGCTATACTTCTGATTGGCTCTGAGCATTTGTCAGCATTTTTCGCCTGACCAATCAGAAAGAAGGGGCCGTCTAAGCATACCCGCCCCCAAAGTGCCAAAAAGAAACATGAGAGCGCGAGGAGAGATGCCAGGAGTACACAGAGAGCGCGCAAAAAGGCACCACGCGCGCGCAAAAGGGTGTCGCGCGCGCGCAAAAGGGTGTCGCGCGCGCGCGCACGAAGTGGAGAATCAGCGCGCGATAACAGTTTTTATGCGCTCGGATTTTTGGCACTAATGTGACGCCATAGAGTTCAAACCCCGGCCGAGTCATACCAAACACTACAAAAAATGGGACCCATTACCTCCCTGCTTGGCACTCAGCATCAAGGAATTGGGGGTTAAATCACCAAAATAATTCCCCAGCACGCTGCTGCTCACTGCTCCCCTCACCTCCCAGGGGGTGAACATGAAGATGGGTCAAATGCAGAGTACACATTTCACCACACCTAGTGTGTGTGTGACAATCGTTGGTACTTTAACTTTTAACTTTAGAGCAATCGCCACTGCCATGTGTTAGTCTTGGCTTTAGGTACCACACAATTTTAGTGGGTATACCTATACCAGGGTGTCTAAAACGTACATTGGTGTGATGTACACTGTACCAACTTAACCAAATTTTCAAAGATTTACTGCGTGGTAAAAAGAGTGCTTATAAAAAAGTGACAGTTTTTTTTTTATCAGGGTACCCACCTGAAAAACGATCCAACAATTCTCTAGTCATGGAAAACAGATGCAAAATTAGGGAAAAAACTTCAAATATCTGGAAAATGGTTGTTATCCGGGAAAATTATTTATCCTCTTTTTCTTTGGGAGATTGCAAACCGGTTCAAAGTTATGACATGAATGTGTTGTCGCCTTATTTTCTGGGCAACATGAAAGCACAGTGCTTCTCCGGCACAGAGCCCATGTGGCACTACCGGCCAATCAAATTTGCATTTCAACTTAGAGCATCCATCCTATTTGAGTCCCACATCAACCTTAAGAAAGTCAGTGTCTTCACTATCAAAGTGGGTGAAATTGTTATCACCAGGAAAGATGAGGTCACCTACCTAGGTTCCATTCTAGAGGCTAATCTTTCCTGTGAGAAAATGGCAACCAAGGTAATCAAAAAGGTCAACCAACGAACAAGATTTCTCTACAGAATCTCCTCTCTGGTCAACAAAAGCACAATGAAGATTCTAGAGGGAAGTCTCATTCAGCCCTTTTTCGATTACGCATGCACCTCCTGGTACCCTAGCACCTCCAAAACCCTCAAATCTAAACTCCAAACATCCCAGAACAAGCTAGTCAGATTACTTCTAGACCTCCACCCCAGATCACACCTCACTCCTACCCACTTCTCCAAAGTGGGCTGGCTCAGGGTGGAGGACAGAGTAAAACAACTTGCACTGAGCCTAGTCTATAAAATCCGCTACACCTCCCTGTCAAAACTACTTCCATAACGTAAATGACCGCCATAACCACACCACCAGGGGGAGCTCCACAAACCACGTTAAACCCAGATTCTGATCTAACACAGGTCTTAACTCATTCTCCTTATATGCCACATCAATATGGAATGCACTCCCAAAAGGTGTAAAAGAAAGTGCATCTCTACCCTCCTTCAAAACTGCACTAAAAGAACACCTCCAGGCAACTACAACCCTAGACTAACACCCTCCCCCCACCCCATCCCACCTCCCCGGATTGTAAATAATCAAATGTATATACTTGTTCTTATGCTTTCTGAGCTCACTATGTTCACTGCTCGCTGTACATATCCTACCAAGTCAGACCTACACTGTTACAATGTCCATTTCTCAGATGATATAATTGATAACTGAAATATGCTGATATCAACCCAACCTAACCCCCTCCACATCCCACCCCCCGGATTATAAATAATTCAATGTATATACTCTGATGGTGAACTTGTGTGATGACTGTATTATGCTGATAGTATTCATTTGTACCATGAATTGATTAACGTGGACCCCGACTTAAACAAGTTGAAAAACGTATCCGGATGTTACCATTTAGTGGTCAATTGTACGGAATATGTACTGTACTGTGCAATCTACTAATAAGTTTCAATCAATCAAAAAAAAAAGCAGTTCTGTAATTCCACAATATATGTCTTTTAATTAACTGTCGCTGGATTTAGCGATTTAACGCCTCGACAAAACTTGCGGCTGTAATACTGGCAGTGTTGGGTTAGTTACTGAAAACCAGTAACTAGTTGCAGTTACTAGTTACTTTATTTCAAAAGTAACTCAGTTACTAACTCAGTTACTTACACCAAAAAGTAATGCGTTACTGTGAAAAGTAACTATTTAGTTACTTCTTTTTTTCTTCTTTTTTTTTTTAAAGCTCCCATTAATGCCCTTTTAGCCTTCATTTCAGTACTGTTATTGCACTGGAGAATAATACAATCTGTTGATCAACTTGACATGCATTTTTATTTTCCTTTTAACATAATTAATGAAAATCAGTGCAACATAAAAAGGCATTCCTCCTTTCTTTAAACTTGGACCAATGACCATTAATAAAAAACAAGTTTAAGTGCAACATAAGAAGGCACATCATCTTCCTTGAAACATAGGTAGTGAAATAAAGCCTGACATCTGGAGTGATGCTGCTGTCGTCCACACTTGGAGCCATGAATTGTACAATCCTTGTTTTCAGTGGCAGGATCATTGACACAGATGGTGAAGTTTCAGTGCTCAGTAGAGATGTAACACTTTTGAGGGGTTTAAGCACCTGGAGGACCTCATCTGCCACTCTCACATCATCATCAGACAGGGTGACATTTGTCTTCAGGGTGTTGTGGGTCAATGCAGAGTATATAGCTGCCTGCTGCTCCAACATATCATAAGTGGAGTTCCACCTCATTGGGACATCATGTATGAGCAGGCAGCTTTAGCATTTCTTGCTTTGTCTTAAGCACATGAGCAGCTGTTGTGCTTGGGTGGAAGTAGGAAACCTCCTTCCTGATTCTCCCAAGGAGGCGCTCTATCCTATTGACTGAGATTCCCTTCTGGGATGCCAAATTCACTACATGTGCAAAACACCTATCTGTGGTCCCAGTCCTACCTCATTCACTGTAATTATTTGATTTTTGGCATTATCACGTGTGACTGGGATATCTTTATCTTCCATTCCTCCACTGCTTGTGTCAGTACCTGCGCAAGGTGACTCTCGTAGAGGGGGCGTGTCTTCTCATCTCCCAGTCTGCTGTGATGAAGTGAGCGCTTATAGTTCCGCTGGACGTCCACCCGTCTGTCATGAGCGCAACAGATGATGCTCGGGATAGTTCATCCACAACTTTTTTCTTCTCCTGCTCATAAAGATCTGGCACAATCTTATTGCTGAAGTGCGTGCGCGACGGGATGTCGTAACGTGGCTCAAGCACGTTCAGCATGTGTTTAAAACCCTCGTTTTGCACAACCGAGTCTGCACCTATAAACACACCTATTCAATGGCGCGGGGCGTTCAAGCTCCTCCGTTACTCCGCTCGCCATGACCACGCTGTGTGTGGACTGAACGTGCCAACAACTTTTTTTTTTTGTTTCATATATCAAACCGCGGATCACTTGTGTGCCTCCCCTCCCCTCACACACACACACACATAGACCGCGCCTCTTTTCTTCTCTCCGGCTTGTGACAGAGGAAGATTCAGAAGAACGACACCGCAGCGCTTCTGTTTCTAGCCGATACTACATCGAAAGTAACGTAAAATAACGCAGTAACGCATCATGTAGTAACGGTAACTAAATTACTGAATATAAAAAATAACGCGTTAGATTACTAGTTACCGCCGAAACTAACGGCGTTACAGTAACGCGTTACTTTGTAACGCGTTAGTCCCAACACTGAATACTGGTCTGCATGTCTGTAATCTATGGGTGTGTGTATGCATTGTTTTTCATGTATAACTTACAGCCCATAGACGGCACATCAAATGTCTGAGTAATAAACACCATAAGTGAAAAGAACACTTCCCAAGAATGAGGCGGGTGGGGTAATGTTCTAGTGCATGGGTGTCAAACTCTGGCCCGCAGGCCAAATTTGTGTAATTTCCCTTGGCCCTTGAGGCGATATCAAATATACACTGGAGCTGGCCCGCCGATTATATTCAGCGGCGGTGCCGCGGTAAGACCTCATTCACCGTTAATTCTCATACTTGCCAACCCTCCCGGGAGACTCCCAATAATAGTCACGTCTGCTTTTCATCCAGTCCAACAAGTGCTGGCCCAGTCACATGATATGTGCGACTTCTGCTCTTACACACACACAAGTGAATGCAACGTATACTTAATCAACAGCGATACAGGTTACACTGAGGGTGCCCGTATAAACAACTTTTACACTGTTAGAAATATACGCCACACTGTGAACCCACACCAAACAAGAATGACAAACACATTTCGTAAGAACATCCGCACCGTAACACAACATAAACACAACAGAACAAATACCCAGAACCCTTTGCAGCACTAACTCTTCCGGGACGCTACAAGGTGTGTGTGTGTGGGGGGGGGTTTGGTGGTAGCGGGGGGTGTATATTGTAGCGTCATTCTTGTTTGGTGTGGGTTCACACAGTGTGGCGTATATTTCTAACAGTGTAAAAGTTGTTTATACGGGCACCCTCAGTGTGACCTGTATCGCTGTTGATTAAGTATGAAGTGCATTCACATGTTTGTGCATACAGACAACGCACATATTTTGTGATCAGGCCGGCACGTTGTTAGAATGGATGAAAAGCAGACGTGACGACAGCTCGTAGTCGGCGTTAAAGGAAGTGCCTTTAAGTCACGCCCCCAAGACTGTGGTCCCGACGGACTACGGGATATAATGACTGATGAACACCTTCGTTCGATAATGAAGGTTGCCTCAGCTCAAAGCCTGAGCCCCGACATTAATAAACTAGTATCCAAGAAAAGATGTCAGGTATCTGGCTTAAGCACATCAGATTAGATCAGTGTGTTGCAAACTGAGCAGTTTAAAGTCCCGAATGGTTGGTTTATTCATTATTTTATTTTCAAATTTATTAGCCTTTGGAAAAATGTAATGTTGATATTTACCTCAGAAGGCTGCAAATAGAAAAGAGGCATTCAATTTTTATTTCAATTGTATTTGATATGCCATTGATATTTTTTAATTATTATTATTATTATTTGAAACTCGATTTTGCATGTCACTATAAAGTTATATAAGCCTTGCTTGTTCAATATTCAATGCAAAACTTGTTTGGGTCCCTATTAAAAGGTTAATTTGTTCAACTTTGGCCCGCGGCTTTGTTCAGTTTTAAATTTTGTCCCACTCTGTATTTGAGTTTGACACCCCTGCTCTAGTGTATGACACGGTAACTGGTCTCTGTTGCGGCTGGACATGTCCTGGACAGTAATTTCAGGGAAAGAGTGTTAATTAAAGTGTTTCCTGTGACTTGTCAGGTGTGGAATGAGGACAACGGTGGATTGTTTCCTTGGCTGTGAACTTGTGGAGTGGCTTCAACAGGCGGGCTTAGCTCAGGATCAAGGTGAGGCCTTACTCTACGGCACACGCTTGCAGCAGGGCGGCATTCTTCAGCACATGGAGCAGGAATACGCCTTCCAAGATGGTCTGCTTTTTTACTCCTTTGTGACCTAAGCTGTCCCGCAGTGATCACTTTAATCTTAGCACAGTGTAAAGATTGCTATTTCACACACACGTGCTTGACAAAGGGCATGCAGTAATGCATGAAACCACGTTAGTTAGCTCAGCTGCATTTGAGAGCTCCGACAACATTTACAGTTGTCCCAATGCACTCTGCAAGAGATCGTACTTAACTTGACTCGCGTGTTTGTTGGAAAGGCAAATGACATACATTAGATCACAGGTGGAAAATATACCCATTAAACTGAACTACTGTAACCAATACAATAGCTGTGCCGCAATTCTCCCTGTAGAAAATATACTAATGTTGAGTTTGTACCATTTGAGAGGCAAATTAATAACAGACTGAGCTTATAAAGTATAAACCACAATAACCAACCACCATAGGGCATGAACTCCATCCATCCATCCATTTCCTACCGCTTATCCTATCTCAGCTACAACTCATTATTAAGTAATTATTTGGCAATACAAAAATACCTCATTTAGTCACTTGTGACATTTAATCACCTCATGAACTGATGGTCAATACATAGGTCAGTTTTAGAATGATAGCACTGTCAACTTTTCATCTTCCAGTCAACACATGCACTTGAATGTTCTTATTTGATGTCAGTAGGTGAGTGAATAGATGCAGGTTGTTTTGTTTCTATTTGAGTTTTGTGTTCATTCAGTTTATATTATGAGTGTTTTACGTGTTTCTAAGCATGATGACACAAGCATCGTTACCATGGTGAATACAAAGAGGATGCAAACAGTGTTGATGGTTTATAAGGGATACATTAGCACATGCTTCTATTGCCAAACAAGCAAGATGTAATTAGTTTAACTTAAAAAAAACACCATTAAGGCTCTGAATATGATGTGTTGCACATACTGTGCACGTTTCATCTTCTCTCAGGTGAATTTAATTACAGGGAAAATATGGTTTGTTTTTATTGTGAATTTGTTTAAGCAAGTGTTGAATATGACTCTTTAATAAAATAATTGTCATGCACGTGTGACACATTTTGTAAAGTGCTGCGTATTTATAGATTGTTCTGAATAAACCTCACAGCTGCAGTTACCGTGTTTTGTTATCTTTTCTGATTTAGCAGTACCGTATTTTTCGGACTATAAGTCGCAGTTTTTTTCATAGTTTGGCCGGCGGTGCGACTTATACTCAGGAGCGACTTATGTGTGAAATTATTAACACATTAGCGTAAAATATCAAATAATATTATTTAGCTCATTCACGTAAGAGACTAGACGTATAAGATTTCATGGGATTTAGCGATTAGGAGTGACAGATTGTTTGGTAAACGTATAGCATGTTCTATATGTTATAGTTATTTGAATGACTCTTACCATAATATGTTACGTTAACATACCAGGTACCTTCTCAGTTGGTTATTTATGCCTCATATAACGTACACTTATTCAGCCTGTTGTTCACTATTCTTTATTTATTTTAAATTGCCTTTTAAATATCTATTCTTGGTGTTGGCTTTTATCAAACAAATTTCCCCCAAAAATGCGACTTATACTCCAGTGCGACTTATATATGTTTTTTTCCTTCTTTATTATGCATTTTCGGCAGGTGCGACTTATACTCCGGTGCGACTTATACTCCGAAAAATACGGTATATATCATGTAGATCAGGGGTGCTCATTATGTCGATCGCGATCTACCGGTCGATCTCGGAGGGTGTGTCAGTCGATCACCAGCCAGGCATTAAAAAAATAGTCCTAAAAATGAGCGATCATAAATCTTCACTATGACGTCACTTTCGTCACTTGATTGACATTCACGGCACCCGAGGGTTTTCTGAGATGACGCTGGCTGCTGCCAGCTCATTAAAATTACTGACTGGAAGGCAAGAAACACTTTATTTCAACAGACTCTGGCGCCGTACCTGTCGTCAAAACTCCAAAGACCGACTGCACAGTTGCACAATAAAAGCTCTGCTTCATCCTGCCTGCGCTACCAAAATAAGAGTCTCAGAAAGCTGGCGTGCACAAGCTAGCAAGCTACAAAGTTTGCCGACAATGTATTTCTTGTAAAGTGTATACAAAGGAGTACGGAAGCTGGACAAATAAGATGCCAAAAACCAACCACTTTCATGTGGTATTGGACAGAAAGGAGGACTTTTTTTCTCCTCCATTCGAAAATGCGGACGTTATCAGCACTACTGTCTGATTCCAATCAATGCAAGTCATCAGAATCAGGTAATACACCAACTTATATTCTTGTCTTCATGAAAGAAAGGAATCTATATGTGTTAAACATGCTTGTATTATCTTTAACCACCTTTAACTTGATAACAATATTAACTATATGTGTTAAACATGCTTGTATTATCTTTAACCACCTTTAAGTTGTTAACAATATTAACTATATGTGTTAAACCTGCTTGTATTATCTTTAACCACCTTTAAGTTGTTAACAATATTAACTATATGTGTTAAACATGCTTGCATTATCTTTAAACACCTTTAACTTGTTAACAATATTAACTATATGTATTAAACATACTTGTATTATCATTAAACACATTTAATGTATTAACAATATTAACTATATGTGTTAAACATGCTTGCATTATCATTAAACACCTTTAACTTGTTAACAAAAACATATATTTCATAAATAAGTAAATATAAATTATATATATGAATGAGGTAGATCCCCACGACTTGATCAATTGAAAAGTAGCTCGCCTGCAGAAAAAGTGTGAGCACTCCTGATGTAGATTGTACCATTTATTTAATCTTCTATTCTCAAGTGGATGTGTTGTAATAAGTGAGACCTGCACTGTGTCCTAATTGAGTTAGAACTTTTTGCTGTACAGCTCCATCTCGTCCTTCACAGAACTTGAAAACACGTCCGACAAAATGTCCGGCTGCTTAACACCGCGACAAAGAATCTCCTCCATCTGTTTCATCCTGTCACATTCTAACTTCCTCATGTTGTGCACGATCCTCTCTCCTCGCTCCTATGGGGAACAACGACAACGAGTTTGAAGTGTCAAACTGATGACAGGAAGATGTGTTTGTTTCACCTTGTGTGTGTCAATGATGGCAGCCACCACCTCGTGTTTGCCAAACAGCCCATGCTTTCGGTCAGGCTTGCTCCGGAAACGCGGCTTCCTTTTTACTGGGTCATCTGAGCCGTAACTGGGAGATGTGGTCTCCTTTAGCTCCCCAATGTTTTGCAGAAAGATGAATGGTTTGAACACAGACCTAGTGAACAAAAAGAAAGTTCTTACCTCATCTGCATCGCTTTGTTTAAGTTCAAAGTTAAGTTAAAGTACCAATGATTGTCACACACACACTCGGTGTGGCGGAATTATTTTCTGCATTTGACCCATCACCCTTGATCACCCCCTGGGAGGTGAGGGGAGCAGTGAGCAGCAGCGGTGGCCACGCCCGGGAATAATTTTGGGTAATTTAACACCCAATTCCAACCCTTGGTGCTGAGTGCCAAGCAGGGAGGTAATGGCTCCCATTTTTATAGTCTTTAGTATGACTCGGCCGGGGTTTGAACTCACAACCTACCCATCTCAGGGTGGCCCTCTTGTTTGTGTGCTACTTCCTGTTTAGTGACTTTAAATGTATAAACCAGGCTTTCTCATTATGGGTAGACAGGACTATGAAGAGTTAAGATCAGGGATATTCAACTGAATTGATTTGGGAGGCCTAAGTCCAGAAAGCTAAGGAGTCAGACCATGGGCGGACTTCTCTCTTCACTAAAGTCTTATTTTGTATACTCCGGAAAGCTAACCTTCTCCACAGTAGACGTTTGATTTTGGTCTATTCATTTTTGTCGGAATTACTGATGTTTTTAGGGACCTTCTACAAAAAAGCTAAGTGAATTATATTTATATAGCGCTTTTCTCTAGTGACTCAAAGTGCTTTACATAGTGAAAACCCAATATCTAAGTTACATTTAAACCAGTGTGGGTGGCACTGGGAGCAGGTGGGTAAAGTGTCTTGCCCAAGGACACAACGGCAGTGACTAGGATGGCGGAAGCGAGGATCGAACCTGCAACCCTCAAGTTGATGGCATGGCCACTCTACCAACCGAGCTATACCGCCCCAAAGATCATCTATAAATGGTAAATGGATTATACTTGTATAGCGCTTTTCTACCTTCAAGGTACTCAAAGCGCTTTGACACTTATTTCCACATTCACCCATTCACACACACATTCACACACTGATGGCGGGAGCTGCCATGCAAGGCCCTAACCACCACCCATCAGGAGCAAGGGTGAAGTGTCTTGCTCAAGGACACAACGGACGTGACGATGTTGGTAGAAGGTGGGGATTGAACCAGGAACCTCAGGTTGCTGGCACGGCCACTCTCCAAACCGCGCCACGTCTCCCCCCTCATTTCCCTCCCAAGAGTCTTGCGCAGTTTTTTTAACTGAACTCGGGGGGGGGGCACCAGTTAAATAGCCCAAATGATAAAAAAGAGAGAACACCACTACTATAACTAAATAACGTGACTACTGACGGCATCTGAAGTAAAGAAGCTACAGCAACAGCTTTATGGAAAATAATTGCCAAAAAGGAGAGGACTTTATTATGTAAATCACAAGTTTGGACTTCAGTGTTCTGGGTAAAAATGCCAATGCATGTGTTTACACCTGTCCAGGATCCTCCATACAACAGGAGCACTCAAGTGGACTGGACTCTCACTACTATGTTAGATCCACTAAGGACTGTTCTTTCACAATATTATGTCACTCGACATCCATTCGGTCTCCCCTAGCCTCTAGAGTGGGTGTTACCCACATATGCGGTCCTCTCCAAGGTTTCTCGTAGTCATTTACATCGACGTCCCTTATGTGGGCTCTGTACCGAGGATGTCGTTGTGGCTTGTGCAGCCCTTTGAGACTTTTGTGATTTAGGGCTATATAAATAAACATTGATTGATTGAAGTGTTTTCAGGAATTTGCTGCATATTTTTTGCTGTCCAAAGTTTGACACTAAACCGGGATATGGTGTCACACCCGGGCTGCCAGTCGAATAGCCCTGGCTCTGGATTGTTCGGGAGCTGTACCTCTCAGGGTCTGGAGTAGCGGTGAAATAGTGAACCCCTGGAAGAGCCTGATCCACAGGTACCACAGACACCATGCTGCCTGTAGTCATGAACATGCCCTCCATATTTATGCCACTGTCTTTATCCCTCAGGATGTCCATCATTGTCTGAGCAGAGATGTGTCCTTTATAAGAAAGAAACATGCACCATAAATGTTGTCAACTGATCACCAACATGTGAATGGATCTACCATTGCTCTTTTGCAGCAGCTTCTTCCCTTCACAGTATCGACTCCCCGAGGCTTCGATTCTGGACGTGTTCATGTAGGAGTACGCGGCAGCGAAGTTGAACGGAGCCTCTCCATCCCACCAGCCATTACTTTGTGCATACTTGCGCAAGTCTGGGTGCTCTTTGTCTATCTTTGTTGTGATGCTGTACTCGTTTGAGATGTTGCGATAGCCGCCTATGAAGGAATAGGACAAATTACATACTGCCGTTCACATTAGATAGAAGAAAGAATCATTTGTTTAAAACAGACCTGGGCAAATTAAGGCCAGTCAAGCTTTTCAATGTGGCCCGCCGGACATTCCCAAATAATTTTTTTTAGCTCTCTAAGATGTAAAGTGTAGCTGCCATTATAATGTGCAGTGATGTTTTCTAATGACCGTAAGTCTTCAACTATACTAAGTCTTTCAATGCTTGGAATCTGCGCTTTTGCATGATATACTAGTTACTATGGTCATCTAATTAGTTACGATGGTCATCTAAGTCACAGCAGCTCAGACGAGGCACCAAGCAGTGTGGGTGGGGAGCGTTTCCACATAGTGTCAGCCTGAAATGTGGGTGTCAGGGACAGATGCGGAAAGAGATTTTTACAACAAAGTTCTAAAACTTAGTGATATATCACATATATCAGATTGTAGGTGTTTGTTTGTTTTTTTACCCTTCGCGTTCATACTTCACTGTTTGATGCATTTTTGTTGCGTTTCGCTTGATTGTAAAATACAAACCCCGTTTCCTTATGAGTTGGGAAATTGTGTTAGATGTAAATATAAACAGAATACAATGATTTGTGAATCCTTTTCAACCCATATTCAATTGAATGCACTACAAAGACAAGATATTTGATGTTCAAACTCATAAACTTTATTTTTTTTTTGCAAATAATAATTAACTTAGAATTTCATGGCTGCAACACGTGCCAAAGTAGTTGGGAAAGGGCATGTTCACCACTGTGTTACATGGCCTTTCCTTTTAACAACACTAAATAAACGTTTGGGAACTGAGGAGACACATTTTTGAAGCTTCTCAGGTGGAATTCTTTCCCATTCTTGCTTGATGTACAGCTTAAGTTGTTCAACAGTCCGGGGGTCTCCATTTTTGTATTTTAGGCTTCATAATGCGCCACACATTTTCAATGGGAGACAGGTCTGGACTACAGGCAGGCCAGTCTAGTACCCGCACTCTTTTACTATGAAGTGATGTAACACGTGGCTTGGCATTGTCTTGCTGAAATAAGCAGGGGCGTCCATGGTAACGTTGCTTGGATGGCAACATATGTTGCTCCAAAACCTGTATGTACCTTTCAGCATTAATGGCGCCTTCACAGATGTGTAAGTTACCCATGTCTTGGGCACTAATACACCCCCATACCATCACAGATGCTGGCTTTTGAACTTTGCGCCTATAACAATCCGGATGGTTCTTTTCCTCTTTGGTCTGGAGGACACAACGTCCACAGTTTCCAAAAACAATTTGAAATGTTGACTCGTCAGACCACAGAACACTTTTCCACTTTGTATCAGTCCATCTTAGATGAGCTCAGGCCCAGCGAAGCCTACGGCGTTTTTGGGTGTTGTTGATAAACGGTTTTCGCCTTGCATAGGAGAGTTTTAACTTGCACCTACAGATGTAGCGACCAACTGTAGTTACTGACAGCGGGTTTCTGAAGTGTTCCTGAGCCCATGTGGTGATATCCTTTACACACTAATGTCGCTTGTTGATGCAGTACAGCCTGAGGGATGGAAGGTCACGGGCTTAGCTGCGTACATGCGGTGATTTCTCCAGATTCTCTGAACCCTTTGATGATATTACGGACCCTAAATGGTGAAATCCCTAAATTCCTTGCAATAGCTGGTTGAGAAAGGTTTTTCTTAAACTGTTCAACAATTTGCTCACGCATTTGTTGACAAAGTGGTGACCCTCGCCCCATCCTTGTTTGTGAATGACTGAACATTTTATGGAGCATTTTATACCCAATCATGGCACCCACCTGTTCCCAATTTGCCTGTTCACCTGTGGGATGTTCCAAATAAGTGTTTGATGAGCATTCCTCAACTTTATCAGTATTTATTGCCACCTTTCCCAACTTCGTTGTCACGTGTTGCTGGCATCAAATTCTAAAATTAATGATTATTTGCAACAAAAAAAAAGTTTATCAGTTTGAACATCAAATGTGTTGTGTTTGTAGCATATTCAACTGAATATGGGTTGAAAATGATTTGCAAATTATTGTATTCCGTTTATATTTACATCTAACACAATTTCCCAACTCATATGGAAACAGGGTTTGTATGTGGTTGGAGAGGGGGTGTGACGTTCATATGTTGTCAATATTCAGTGTTTTATAATTCATAGTTAATATTGTAAATCCTACATTCTTTATTTTTATGTATATTCAGGGTGTCTCATTCAGTAAAAAAAAAAATTCCATTAAGTTTTTTCAGGCGGTCTGTCATAACCTTTTTAGCGTTCAATCAGACATTGTCGTGAGGTTTTGTATTAGTGTTCCTAAAAATAGATATACCAGTCCCCAGACACATTTTTTTCTCTAAATTTGGCCCTTCCCCGAGTAAAATAATTTCCCAGGCCTGGTTTAAAAGCAGACAATTGAGAGTATCCTTTAGTTTATCCTTGGACAAACTCGCCCTCTAGTGCACAAAAAGTATAACACTTAAGAGAGAATGGAGCCTGTCTGCTTGCAGTCATTGAGCTATCTTCCATTAAACTGTAATGGAAAATATGAATAACATTGACTCTTTGTGTCATAGTAGCTAATAACACAGTAATTGGTACAATTTCAGTTAATAATTATCTTCTACATTTCTGTAGTCCTTGTCCTCATTCAGGTCATGGGTGAGTTGGAGCCAAGCAGAGATGTTCCAATGAAGACTTAAACACACGATGTCCCAACTGTGACGCTGGCATGTTATCTCTTCAATCTTATACTAAAAATCAATATTGATCATTTTTGTAATTTACTAATTAGAGGCACCATCCATTGATTTCTTTATAAACATCCTCTAAAATGAATAGCGTGTTTAAGTAATTTAGTGCTATTTTTGCGGTCAAAGGTGATATCTACACACATAAACGTATCATTGTGACTTGTCAGAGTAGTAAAGACTAAAAACCATATGAAATTGTTCTTCTCCACCTTCCACTCTCTCTGCAGCCCAGTGCTTCCCGGAGGTCTCCAGCACCCAAGCCTCTTTCCTGTCTGAGATGAGGAAGCTGTTGTGGTAGGTGAAACCACAGTCTTCTTCCAAGCAGCATCCACCTTGGCCATGTTTCTCCAGCAGCTCAGCTATGACATGCACTGATTTCTCCGCCGTGTCCGCCCTCTCAAGTGCAAGCCTAGAAAAAGCAGGTGTGGTGTCAACCCTACACTACTACAAAAGAGTAGTGATAGTTGAGTTTTACCTGACAAGATCCATTCCAAGTAGAGCCTCCTCAGCATCGGCACTCTCTCTCCCCCACACCGCCTCATTCCCAATACACACTTGGTGCTCATTGGCGCCCATTTCTGCGCCCCACAACCACGCCGGTCTGCTCAAAACCACTGCAAATGTGTGGGGAACTTGCTCTATCTCGATGTAAGTACACTTTCCACCAGGACAGGTTGGGGAAACCAGTTAGCAAACCAGTTAAAATGTGTAAAATCTGGGGTTAATGCATGTGTCACACACCTCAACCTTTGACCCCTCTTCATAGTCTGAGGCCGGGGAATAAACCACCTCCTGGACTTCATCCTGAGGTCGGTCAGAGTTCTTTCCAAAAACGATGCGGTGTCCCTCCGTGGAGGGGGGCAGAGCCACAAAGGTGTCACAAGAAGATGGCTGCATGGTGGATCGTCATCAGGAGCCAATGCAACTGATTTGGACAGGGGCAGATTTAACATAGCATGAATAAAATGTAAAAGAAGCATTTAAGTCCCATCTTAAAACTCATTTGTATACTCTAGCCTTCAAATAGACACCCCTTTTAGACCAGTTGATCTGCCGTTTCTTTTCTGCTCTGCCCCCCTCTCCTTCGTGGTGGTGGTGGGGGGGCACAGATTCGATGACCACAGATGACGCGCTAGCTGTCCAATGTCGGGACCCAGGGTGGACCACTCATCTGTGCACCTGTCCCCACTCAAGATGAACTCCTGCTGGCCCCACTATGGACTGGACTCTCATACTATTATGTTAGATCCACTATGGACTGGACTCTCACTATTATGTTGGATCCACTATGGACTGGACTCTCAAAATATTATGCCAGATCCACTATGGACTGGACTCTCACACTATTATGTTAGATCCACTATGGACTGGACTCTTATACTATTATGTTAGATCCACTATGGACTGGACTCTCACTAGTATGTTAGATCCACTATGGACTGGACTCTCACAATATTATGCCAGATCCACTATGGACTGGACTCTCACACTATTATGTTATATCCACTATGGACTGGACTCTCACACTATTATGTTAGATCCACTATGGACTGGACTCTCACAATATTATGCCAGATCCATTATGGACTGGACTCTCACACTATTATGTTAGATCCACTATGGACTGGACTCTTATACTATTATGTTAGATCCACTATGGACTGGACTCTCACTAGTATGTTGGATCCACTATGGACTGGACTCTCACAATATTATGCCAGATCCACTATGGACTGGACTCTCACACTATTATGTTAGATCCACTATGGACTGGACTCTCACACTATTATGTTAGATCCACTATGGACTGGACTCTCACAATATTATGCCAGATCCACTATGGACTGGACTCTCACACTATTATGTTAGATCCACTATGGACTGGACTCTCACACTATTATGTTAGATCCACTATGGACTGGACTCTCACATTATTATATTAGATCCACTATGGACTAGACTCTCTCACTATTATGTTAGATCCACTATGGACTGGACTCTCACACTATTATATTAGATCCACTATGGACTAGACTCTCTCACTATTATGTTAGATCCACTATGGACTGGACTCTCACACTATTACGTTAGATCCACTATGGACTGGACTCTCACACTATTATGTTATATCCACTATGGACTGGACTCTCACATTATTATATTAGATCCACTATGGACTAGACTCTCTCACTATTAAGTTAGATCCACTATGGACTGGACTCTCACACTATTATATTAGATCCACTATGGACTAGACTCTCTCACTATTATGTTAGATCCACTATGGACTGGACTCTCACACTATTACGTTAGATCCACTATGGACTGGACTCTCACATTATTATATTAGATCCACTATGGACATCTGCGGTCCCGTCCAAGGTTTGTCATTGTCATCCCATTGGGTTGAGTTTTTGCCCTGATGTGGGACCTGAGCCGAGGGTGTCGTTGTGGCTTGTGCAGCCCTTTGAGACACTCGTGATTTAGGACTATATAAGTAAACATTGATTGGTTGATTGATTAAAACACATCAATCCAATATGGAATATTAAAACACAATATATCGTGCAATATTACACACAGCTATCAACAATGTGCTACAATAAACACGACAGGAAACAACCTTAACCTGATAGTACTTACCGAATGTTTTAACGGCGTATGTATTTACGACAGTCACGTGACTAGACTGACGTTCTCTATTTTTGGCAATACGTTGACAAACATTTGCTTCATGTTGGTTATTTTTATCTTTATTCATACAGACACGTCTTTCCTACATTTTAACGCATGGACTGGCAACGGATAGCAATAGCGTATTGTATTTTAAACCGACCTGTGGTTGGCCGAGATTTACGACACTTGTCCGGTGTAAAGACCCCGCTTGTGGTTGGAAATTACTTTATTTTATTAATAATGGAAACATTGTACATATATTGTTAAACATTTGCATTTCATGCTACATTTGTACTAAAACATAGTTTTTTTTAATTATTGTGATTTTTTTTAAACTTGAATTGCAATGCAACGTCAACAGCTTCCGCTTTTGCCTTGTTTACTTTCCGTCAGTCACGTGACTAGACTGACGTCTATTTTTTTGCAATACGTTGACAAACATTTGCTTCATGTTGGTGATTTTTATCTTTATTCATACAAACACGTGTTTCCTACATTTTATTGCAACGGATGGCAATAGCGTGTTGTATTCTTAAACGACCTTTGGTTGGCCGAGATTTACGACACTTGCCCGGTGTAAAGACCCCGCTTGTGGTTGGAAATTACTTTTTTTTTAATTAATAATGGAAACATTGTACATATATTGTTAAACATTTGTTTTCATGATACATTTGTACTAAAACAATGTTTTTTTTATTATCGTGATTTTTTTACAACTTGAACTGCACAGCAACGTCAACAGCTTCCGCTTTTGCCTTGTTTATTTCCGTCAGTCACGTGACTAGACTGACGTTCTAATTTTTTTTGCAATACGTTGACAAACATTTGCTTCATGATAGTGATTTTTATCTTTATTCATACAAACACGGGTTTCCTACATTTTAACGCAACGGGTGGCAATAGCGTGTTGTATTCTAAAACGACATTTGGTTGGCCGAGATTTACGACACTTGCCCGGTGTAAAGTGGTTGGAAATTACTTTTTTTATTTATTAATAATGGAAACATCGTACATGTATTTTTAAACATTTGCATTTCATGTTACATTTGTACTAAAACAATGTTTTTTATTATCGTGATTTTTTTAAACTTAAATGTCTACAGCTTCCGCTTCCGTCTATTTACTTCCGGAGAGGGGAAAAAAATCGCTGGCAAGTGTTAGCATACGTTTTTCCCCCTTCGTTGGACATTTTTAGATTATCAGCCATGGGGAAGTCTTTTGCCAATTTCATGTGTAAAAAGGATTTCCATCCTGCATCGAAGTCCAATATTAAAAAGGTAAGTGAACGTTGTTGTTTCATATTTAAGCGTGAGGACAAGCCGCTTGCTAGAAAACCGAGCCTAGCTTGGTCTGTTTTCAACGACTGTTTTCATTTTTGGAGAAACACAATATAGTAAAACATAAATAAAACAATACACAAGTAAGATAAACTTTGGTCATTGTGCTTCGACGCTTTACTTCTGCTATTGTGTTCGCTGGACTGACTATATATTATGTTAGCACTACTGGGGGGACAAGCAGTATAAAATGGATGGATGGGAGCAATACATAGCAAGTGTTAAAGTGACTTGCTGCTGGATTCCATTCACTTAACAATGTTTACATGTCAAATGCAAAATAATACTACGTTTACACCATACACTATATTGCCAAAAGTATTTGGCCACCCATCAAAAGGATTAGAATCAGGTGTCTTAATCACTTGGCCACAGGTGTATCAAATCAAGCACTTAGGCATGGAGACTGTTTCTACAAACATTTGTGAAAGAATGGGCCGCTCTCAGTGATTTCCAGCGTGGAACTGTCATAGAACCTGTGCAACAAATCCAGTCGTGAAATTTCCCCGCTCCTAAATATTCCAAAGTCAACTGTTGGCTTTATTATAGGTAAATGGAAGAGTTTGGGAACAACAGCAACTCAGCCACCAAGTGGTAGGCGACATAAACTGACAGAGAGGGGTCAGCGGATGCTGAAGCGCATAGTGCAAAGACTTCCTGCACGGTCAGTTACTACAGAGCTCCAAACTTCATGTGACCTTCCAATTAGCCCACGTGCAGTACGCAGAGAGCTTCATGGAATGGGTTTCCATGGCCGAGCGGATGCATCTAAGCCAGTGGTTCTTAACCTTGTTGGAGGTAACGAACCCCACCAGTTTCATATGCACATTCACCGAACCCTTTAGTGAAAAATAAAATGTTCAAATTCAAGACAAAGTTATGTTTTTGGTAACACTTTAGTATGGGGAATATATTCTAAGTAACAAAGACTTAATTTAGAGTTATTTGGACACTAGGGGAACATATTCTAAGTAATAAAGACTTAATTTAGAGTTATTTGGTTAGGGTCAGGGTTAGAGGGTTAGGGTTATAATAAGGCCATGCCGAATAAGGCATTAATAAGTGCTTAATGACTAGTTAAGAGCCAATATGTTACTAATTTGCATGTTAATAAGCAACTAATTAATGGTGAATATGTTCCCCATACTAAAGTGTTACCATGTTTTTTTAGTGGTGCATAAAATGAACCGTGCATGAACATCACCTTGTTCAAAGAACAAAACCAACACAGTGCATAAACTCACAACAAATTACACACCTGCAAACCAGTCAGCTGTTGCCGTATCCATAATACGCCGATGGGGAGAAGTTTGTATTTACACGATGAGTCGGGTGTGTTTTGACCTCCGCCGAACCCCTGAGCCCGACTCACCGAACCCCTAGTGTTCGATCGAACCCAGGTTAAGAACCACTGATCTAAGCCATATATCACCAAGTCCAATGCAAAGCACGTCACCACTGGACTCTGGAGCAGTGGATGCCTTCTCTGGAGTGATGAAGCAAGCTTTTCCATCTGGCAATCTGGGTTTGGAGGTTGCCAGGAGAACGCTACAATTAGAACTGCGGTGTGCCGAGTGTGAAATTTGGTGGAGGAGGAATTATGGTGCGGGGTTGTCTTTTGAGGAGTTTGGCTTGGCCCCTTAGTTCCAGTGAAAGGAACTTTGAATGCTCCAGGATACCAAAACATTTTGGATACTTACATGCTCCCAACCTCGTGGGAACAGTTTGGAGCGGGCCCCTTCCTCTTCCAACATGACCGTGCACCAGTGCACAAAGCAAGGTCCATAAAGACATTACCATGAATTGATTAACGTGGACCCCGACTTAAACATGTTGAAATACTTATTCGGGTGTTACCATTTAGTGGTCAATTGTATGGAATATGTACTGTACTGTGCAATCTACTAATAAAAGTTTCAATCAATCAATTAATCAAGACATGGATGACAGTCTGGTGTGAATGAACTTGACTGGCCTGCACACCCGAACCCGGTAGAACACCTTTGGGATGAATTAGAACGGAGACTGAGAGCCAGGCCTTCTCCACCAACGTCAGTGTGTGACCTCACCAATGCGCTTTTGGAAGAATGGTCAAAAATTCCTATCAACACACCTTGTGGACAGCCTTCCCAGAAGAGTTGAAGCTGTAATAGCTGCAAAAGGTGGACCCACATCATATTGAACCCTATGGGTTAGGAATGGGATGGCACTTCAAGTTCATATGTGAGTCAAGGCAGGTGGCCAAATACTTTTGGCAATATAGTGTATGTACAGATTATGTCATATCAAAGGCCAATACTAGCATCCGTTTGACTGAACATATTAAATCTGAAATTGAATCTGCTGAAATGTATCCAATACTGAGAAGAAACTGACAATCCTTTGCACCGTGCAGGTATGGATTCAAGAACAGAAGTTGACCTTCGAGAAGAGGAAGCAGGAAGACCTGATGCAGGCATACTTGAAGGAGCAGGACACTTACAACAACAGGTAACCCCCTTAAATATAGGAAAGGTCTCAGACATGTAAACATTTAATCATTTAGCTTGTGCATATGCATTTCCAATGGAATGTTTGTGCTGTCAGCCTTCAATTGTTGTTCTTTTTGTCACATTTAGGGTGTTGATTGGGGATGACAGGGTTAAAAATGGCCTTAATTTCATGTACGAGGCTCCACCGGGAGCAACAAAAGGTAAACGACCAAAACATTTACTTGTTTGTGTGCTGAAGGGATTCTCGATGGATTTAATGTTTACGTCCCACTCTAATACTTGTTTTTCTCTTCCTTGCTTCGATTCTTTTACATGTTTCAGAGGAAAAGGCAGAGGTAAGTAAATCAAATAATAAACCTATACAATCTTACATCACTACACTTAATGTGTGCATTTGGGGTTATTTATTTGCAATCTCCTCACGTGATTTCTGTGTGTCCTTTTTTTCTAGGAAGGAGGAGAAGAAGAATGCAAATTTGAATGGCAAAAAGGGGCTCCAAGAGAAAAGTAACAACGTTTTTCACAGTTTGCAGTACAGTTGCATGTATTCTGATTATATCATTATTTTTGCAGATATGCAAAGGATGACATGAATATCAGAGATCAGCCGTTTGGGATTCAGGTAATTAAAGCTAAACATGTTAGATACAGTATGCTAATTATTTTTCTTTTAAAATACTAGGGAGCTTTTAATCGGGCTGGACGATTATGGCAAAAATAATAATCACGATTATTTTGATTGATATTGTAATCACGATTAATTACATGATGATTAATTGATTTGAAAGCGTGAGTAATTATTGTACCACCAAAATCAATTTTAAACATAGTTTAAAAAAAACATGTATATACATTAGTAACCAATAAACCTCAACAAGTAAAATAATAGCAATAGCAATACATTTAAATAATGGCAATATAAAAAACAATCAAAAAAATGTAAATCAGTTTTTACCTTAACACTTATTTTACTACCATAGAGTGTGTTGCTTTTTGTGTCAAATAACATTTAATTAAATGCAAAAATTCTCACATTTATTGGTGCATTACATCTTTGGACAATTTTGACCAGTATTTTAGGTCAAAGTATAATGATTGTGTAAATATTTCAGTAAGTGTCTAAAGTACTTTTTGCCTGTGGAAGGTATTTTTTTGAAACAATTATTTTGTTAGCGCAGTCAGGATGTGGCGCACCACGCTATTATTGTGAAGGGGGGGGAAGTGTGCTGTGCTGTTGTTCTCAACTTGACGGGTACAGAGGCGACTTGAGGAAAAAAGAAAAAAAAAAGCAAGCCTCAAGTTTCGCCCGCTGTTTGTTGATTAATGAAACATTGATGATAACAACACAAGCAGATGAAATGTGTTGTGGTTGTATGGATTGTTCCTGCTAGTTTTAGCTTCATGGCTTAGTGCCCGTTTCAAGTGGCCGTATTGATATTGTGTCGGGGATAAATAGGCGCTACTGGACTCATTAATTTACCAAATAAACATTTCACTTATATTTATGTTAATTTCCCTGATATTATTTTGCGTTTATCTCCGGATTCTGTTTTATTAGCCAATTATGTTACTCCGTCTGCAGTTATGTGAACCCAAAAATCATATGCCTACTTCTTGTATTGTGATTATTGATAAGGCCTGCTAGCACTGTGTCAAATAAAAAGTAGCAACCATGGTGACGTCCCAAACTTATAGTAGACAGTCTCTTTTTTCACTCATTCACTCCTCATGTCACAAGGTCCGGAATTTGTATGTGCCCATTAATCGTTTTTTTGCGATTATTTTATTTTCATAATTGTGAGAAGCCATAATTGAAATCAACATTTGATTAATTGTCCACCCATACCTTTTAACTGGTAGCATGTTTAAATCTTACAAATGAAGTCATTCGGATGTTTAAATGAAAAAGAAGATCTTCCGGATACAGAAGCAATGTATTGGGATCACAAAGCAACCATTATTAGAATTGACCGCTAAATGCGCTAAAGCCAAACTCTTAGATCCATTTGTATAAGTAAAATAGATTCCTGAATGCATATGTTGTGCTTGTTTTCCAGGTGCGCAATGTGCGCTGCATCAAATGTCACAAGTGGGGTCACGTGAACACGGACAGAGAATGCCCCCTGTTTGGGCTGTCAGGCATTAACGCCAGCTCTGTGGCTTCAGAAGAAGGCGCAGGTACAGTTCACTCGGGAAATAATCACAGCTGTCTTACAAACTGTGTTACATTTGTTGTATGTTATTATTTTGTTAGGGAACAAAGAGTCCTTACTGACATTTGACTTGCATCAAGAACAAAGCATAGTTTTACGCCATTCACCCAATTATTTACTGTTTGCAAGTCACTATTAGCATGTAACTGGGGGGCGTATCTCTCAGATTTAAACAGTTGCTTGAACGGACTCTTAACTCCTGAACAATCACAGCAAAGTAGGCGTGGTCAGGGAGCAGGCTGCAAAATCTGAGTGTTTCTATTTGAGGTTTATAGAGTGTTTTAAATAGGGATGCATGATCATTTACTTGCCGATTTTTTTGAATTATGACGTCACACCGATGAACGCGATAACACGACAAACTTGCGCCGGTAATGGATTGATGAACGCTCCAATGAGGCGTTATTGCCCGCACTGTGCTGTAAGTGGGTTACGGGTGAACAAATCAAGCGCTCCTACCTAATAGGCAGTTGTAAACTTCCCCTGAGCTCACAGTGTTAACAAAGATGCCGTCGATGGTGCGGGACTTCTTTACTTCTTCAAAGGAAGACATTCTACCTACTCAGTGGCCTAGTGGTTAGAGTGTCCGCCCTGAGATGGGTAGGCTAAGTCATACCAAAAGACTATAAAAATGGGACCCATTACCTCCCTACTTGGCACTCAGCATCAAGGGTTGGAATTGGTGGTTAAATCACCAAAAACGATTCCCGGGTGCTGCTACCGCTGCTGCTCACTGCTCCCCTCACCTCCCAGGGGGTGATCAAGGGGATGGGTCAAATGCAGAGGACACATTTCACCACACCTAGTGTGTGTGTGACAATCATTGGTACTTTAACTTTTTTTCTGTGTGCCACCAGCACCAAATGCCCTGCAAACACTCCGTGCGGAGAAGGGGAGAAAACACCTGGCTTCCACACGTCAAACCTCACCAGCAATGTTTCCTCTAATTGTTCATGTGTGTGAGCAAACAGAAACTCCCTGAGCATTCAGTGGAGCACATGTGAGCAACATCACACGAGGCAATACTAGCAGCACACCTGTCTCAAACCAATCTTTTATAATAACACTCAAATGAGAGGAGTCATTTTCATGAGATTATTTAGTAATATTAGTGATTTGGCCCACTTGTAATGAAAATAAAAGAAATCTTGTTTTTCATAAGCAATGGATTAGTATTGTACAATATGTCTGGGTGGGTGTCCTGCTTTGGAAATCATTTGTACCCCTTTCATAGATCACATTTAGTTGCCCTTAAACATCCTCATGTTGCACAATGAAATGTAAGCATAGGATGACGTGTGCATTCCTGTAACTTTCTCTAGTAACAGCATTCCATGATTAATATCAATCAATTAACATTAATAATAAATGACAGTAGAATAAGCACACATATGACTGAGGAGTCATAGTGTAACTTTGTGTGGTGTTTGAGTTGTCCGACTTTTTGTGTGGCCATAAACGCACCAGTGGCTTAGCATGTTGGTGACAGATGACAAGTTGGTTTTGGCCTGGTTTGTATGGCAGAAAATGACTAGTTTTTCGAGATAGAAGTTTTTTACTCATGTTTTTGGTGAGGTTATAGCCGAATACAAACAGTTTTGCTCAATAAAGTGATCGATATAATTCCTGTCCTCGAACCATCTCGATAGACGTTACAATAATTGAACGGTGTTCAATTGAACGGTGTTGACGAACACCGTTAGGGCCGCTTGTTGTCACTGTCACTCAAGAGTTGCATTGCAAAATTACACACAATAAATGTGTTTATTTTGTTTAGAATTCAGATGGGATTTGATTTGGTGCGCGGCATAGATTTGCTGTGCGCAGAGGACGCTTGAGCAGTGCGCAATTGCGCAGGCGCGCACTTTAGAGGGAACGCTCACCAGCCACCCGAAACGCTAGCGTCGCCACGGCGGTGCCTCATAAGCACTTGAAGACGCTTGCGCCGCTCACACCAAATTTCCACCGAGTCCAAAACGGCCGCACCGGCGGACTCTTTCCGTTTTTATTCAAGTCAATGTGTCCATTTCACCGACGTGCCATTGCCGTTCTGCATTCCAGCGCCAAACATACGCAGAGCTTCTATTTTTGTCGGACGCCGCAACAAATCCGTTAAATTTAGCCAAAATCTGCTGGGATTGGACAGGGAGCTATGCACAAAAACATAATAAAATATCCGATTTACTTTCAAAATAAAGTAGCGGATCATATTTTACCCTTTGAAAAGTTCTAATAGGCAGCAAACAATGTCAAAAGTTTTCTGACTCAATTTCATCTTGTTGACACAAATTGATGAGAATTTAAGGGGCGGTATGGCGTAGTGGGTAGAGCGGCCGTGCCAGGTTCGCTCCCCGCCTCTTGACATCCAAATCACTGCCGTTGTGTCCTTGGGCAGGACACTTCACCCTTGCCCCCGGTGCCGCTCACACTGGTGAATGAATGATGAATGAATGATAGGTGGTGGTCGGAGGGGCCGTAGGCACCAACTGTCAGCCTCGCTTCCGTCAGTCTACCCCAGGGCAGCTGTGGCTACAAATGTAGCTTACCACCACCAGGTGTGAATGAATGATGGGTGCTTTGAGTATCTAATAATAGAAAAGCGTGATATAAAATCTAATCCATTATTATTATTATTTTAACATGCTGATTCTAGAGAGCCATAATTAAAGAATAATGTAGAGGCATATCCCGGGGAGCTAAATGGGGATATGGAATACCAGCTGCTACGGACACGGGGAGAGCAGAGGACTGGTTGTGTGACACGCTCGCCAGGGATGATGAAACTGTTGTATTGTTGCTTGCTGCAAATAAACTAAATGGTTTATGAACTATTTGCTTCTCTGGAAGGACAGAATAAACATTTTGTGGTTTGCTTTATTACTACTTCTCTTATCACGTGATTACGCGCGGATTCACAAGATCTCGTATAAGTCTGCGCTATTCCGCTACGAGACGAAGCCGCAACAAAACGGCGGCGGGGATTGCCAGACAGCAGAGGGCGGCGCCCTCCCGTGGTGAAGCCAGTCCTTGGCCATTACACATTCAGTGGAAATCCGGGGTAAGAAGCTGCCCTGATGTGAGACCTGAGTCGGGGAGGTCGTTGTGGCTTGTGCAGCCCTTTTGAGACATTTGTGATTAAGGGCTATATAAGTAAACTTTGGAATGATTGACTTTGAAAGCCAGCCGCTTCCACCGCTACTCCGTCTAAAATGTGCAAAAAGCCTATCAGAGACAACCTGAAGGCCCAAATGACTACGGAAATGATGGCGCTGGATGACCAGCCCTTTACCTTAGTTAAAGACCCTGGCCTCCGTAGCCAGGGTTTGTACTTGTGAGCGGCCACAGACGGATTAATGCTCGTATGATGTTAACGCCACCATTGATAAGGTCAAATCTACAGGTAAAGTTTCTCAAAATCTTTCTTACCTCCAGGTGTGCACAAACTACCGTTAAATCTAAATTTAAGAAATGTTAGATATGAATAAGTTATGGACAGCACGTTGGAAGAGGGGTTAGTGCGTCTGCCTCACAATACGAAGGTCCTGGGTTCGATCCTGCGCTCGGGATCTTTCTG